>NW_015386965.1:166227-197750 GCF_001527695.2 Protobothrops mucrosquamatus
GGCATATACCCTATCCTTGAGCTACATTTGAGTTGCTTGTACTGCAAACTCCAATCACAATAATTGTTGAAGACATATTTTAGAACATTTAGCTTCCATTTAACCAAGGTTTTCAATACAGCTACTCTGAAATGTGGAGAAAACAGGATTCAATTGACCACCTGTCACTGCTTATTCCAGAAAAAAACCTTCAGTATTTTCTTCTGTTATTTTCACAGTGGACTTGAAACATACCAGCAAATCTATGATAATCATATGTTGAGAATCACTAAAATATTCTAGTCAATGCTTCTATATAATAGTAAGGACAATGAGTAAAGAGGTAATTACATTTCTGCTGGGAAAGGAGATGAGACAAAGAATTGAATTCTGATTGTTTTTAGGAGTCTGAAATCCTAATTTTTGTTATGTGTATATGTATGTGTGTGTGTGCGTATATATATACATGCACACATACATATATACATACATACATACACACACACACATACATACTTAGTGTTTATACACAATAACAATAACAACAATAATAATAAAGTTGGAAGGGACCTTAGAGGTCATCTAGTCCAACCCCCTTCTCAGGCAGGAAACCCTATACCATTTCAGACAAATGGCTGTCCAGTCTCTTCTTAAAAACTTCCATGTATGTATACATCCATGTGCGTATATGTATATGTACATACATACACATGCATACATATACAGAGAGAGATATGCTGGCACAGACTTATGGTTAAAAAAGATAAAATATTATTCCCTGACTTTGCCTTATTGTTGAATCTGTTAACCTAAATGGTCGAATAATTGCAAGGTACTTTGGCTTAATTACAACACAGTAAAATAGTGCAGTTAAATATCCATATAATTTTACATTATCACCTATTACCCTAAAGGTTCTTTTCTGTCACTTATTTTTTTTTTTATCTAAATTAAAACATTCCTCATGATGACTATCTAATCTATTTTGGAGGGGTGGGGCAATGCATCCAATGAAAGGCAGCTACAAACTTCTACAGGTAATTGGTTCCATTATCAAAATGCTTTTACAGTTAGGATTTTTTTCCCCCTAACACTTAACTAGACTTCGCCTTCCTGACACTTAGATCCATTATACTACATCCTATACAAGAGAACAGATCTTGACTTTCCCCTGTGAGACCTCATTTTGGTATTTGAAGAGTGCTAGATGCTAAGCTATTTAAAGAGAGAGATTAGATGACACATGCTTCAGCACATTGTCTCATAGGGTCTGCATAAAATGTGCATCCCATTGCAAATGGATACCTCATCTATTTTTACTGGTAGTGTTCCTCTTTTCTCCATGATTTCTATTCAGGCCAATATATGTTGAGGGAAGCTTCTTTGAGGCATATTTCAATGCCTGTTTCCTGCCATAAGTCAGGTATTTCCCAGATGCTGTAATGATGCTCTATATGCAGGAAGCATCATGCATTCCATATTGAACTAGCACATCCTCCCTTTCTGTTCTACAATCCTTCCCCGAGCAATTTGACAAGATCAAAGAGTGTGAAGGAGCTCAGCATCTGGGATCGGAGCCTAACAAATGAACAGACTTGAACTCTCAAACAGTAAGTAGCACTGAAAGATTACTTTGCCATTGATGCAGAGCCCAAGTAGACATTTTGTCCTGACTCAAAAGAGAATAAATAATGAGAGGTGACTGATCATAAAGTGGTTGGCACTTTGTTACTGATGGCCTCCTACTATTAATGCAGTAGTGCTCATCTCTGCTAGGAAGCAACCTTGGAACGGATGGTTGATCAGGCTTAGTGAACGGTGAGTGTCAAGGAAGTTACATGCTCTGTCTTCTGGAGGGAGCATCCTTGAAAATACCCTACCTTCCATCATGACTGCTGCTACTGCTGCTCAAAAAATAATGGCCAGATTTAGGAGATTATCTGCATTACTTCTACAAAGGAGATGATTATCTATAATAGCAAATAATGCTTCAACTGGTAGAAAAGAAGGCACAATCCTAACCCAAGATTAAGCATGTTTATCCTTAACTCCTTCCTGAACAATATAAATGTTTGAAATGCAATGCCTTTCGCAACACTTGTAAAAAAAAATATCCTAATCTAATTTCATTAAAATTAAACTTTATTGGTCACTCTGTATCAGAGAGAGAGATCACACTATTTAGTCTGTTTCAGCATTCCCCATTTTATAGCACTGAACTTATAACTGCCTACTGTAATTAACCCCAAAACAGCAGAAAAATCATCTAACCTGTGAAGAGCTTTGAAAGAATCTGAGCTGCTTCCAAATAACCTGATTAGGTTTGCCATTTCATACGGAATTCTGTTTTGATTCACAAGTTTGCTTTTATGAGATATTTTAATCGAAGCCTCCTCGGATTAAAGCATTCTTTGAAGATTTGCACTGTCCTAAAACTTAAACCAAAACCTATGGTCCAATCAATGTAAAAAAATGGTTAAAAATAAATTATGGTTTACCTATTTGTATTATTGACTTTGTATAGCCACTGAATATTCATCAATAATGTTTTTAGTATAGGTATTATAATTAGATTACCACTATTCCTGCAGCATAAGATTTATATTCTGGAAATTTTCCTTATGGAACACAAAAAGGGACACAGTGAGTCTTTTTTGTTATTGTTGTTGTTGGACCACATATTCCCCTTTAATTTAGGACATTTCTACTTTATCAGCAGTTAGTTCCCCCAAATGTATGATTGCAAGCCACCAGAGTTACCCTATGGTAAGAAGGATGTCCAATAAATGTTAGGAAGGAAGGAAGGAAGGAAGGAAGGAAGGAAGGAAGGAAGGAAGGAAGGAAGGAAGGAAGGAAGGAAGGAAGGAAGGAATCTTATAAATAAGTAAATAAATCTGAAATTCCACTGGGGTCCACAACTGTGTGCAATGATTCCATCTCAATTTCCTAAATAAGCAAGTTTTTCCTCTTCTGCATCTTGAAATGGGGATTCCTTTCTACATCTGAAAGACTCTGCAGATGGAAAGATCATGCCCAGGGCACTCGCAAGGACATAATAGCATGCCTACTGATATGCAGGCAAAATGTTCTCATTCCCCTTCTGCATGTGTGCTAAGGCCTTGTACTGGGCATTCTAATGATGAAGAGCAAGGCAAAATGGCACTACAAAGATCAAGGGCTAGGCTAGCCTGTAGGGATCCACAGCATTCTCACATGCATTAAACATTTTTTTCCTCCACTTTCCCTCTGAACAGATTAAAATTCTGCACCTCACATTTTAGTCTTACAGCATTCAGGTTAAGTAGGGTAGGTAGCCGGTAATGCGTAGCCTAATGACCCCCAGTGAGCTTTATCACTGAGCAATCTTTCCAGTCCTACTCTTAATCCTAACCACTCCACTCCACTTTAGGGATGGATAAGTAAAGCATACATATCAGGGGTCACTAGAGCTTAATTAAATGTACTGGTCTAGAGTCCAGAGTGGGGGCAGCTATTTGACCCCCTACTCATTTGTTCTATCCTTTTCTTTGGTCCTCTTCTCTTTCTAGGACCTTCTCTTTCTGTATTTCTCTTTCTATTTCTCTCTCAATAACACCAGGCCTGGATCAATAACCGTTGCCTGAAGCTGAATTGGTTGCTTACAGAAAGCTTTTGAAAAGAAGTCAAGGATTTCATTCAATCCCAGGACCTCAGATTATCCACCATTGCCATTTTGATTCCCATTGAAATGACATAAACTTTTGTAATGGACAGCACTGAAGTTTAGATTTACAAAATATTTTAGCCTTTGCGAGAGAAACAAACTTTGGTCAACAAGTGGCCTGTCTCGTTATTGCCAAAGTGCAATTTTTATTTGATTGAAACAATGAGGACAAAAGAATGAGTATTTTAAGGAGAAAAATGCATTTCTTGCAAGGCGAGGGTCACTGCTAAGTTCAGAGTCTCACTGAATTGAAGCTTACAGAAATTCCTGAAAAGAGATATAAAACATTTAAGTTGCTATTTCAGCTGTACCTAGTAGTTATTCCACGTGGAAAGCTCAGAGAAAATCGTGTCAAATCCTTTACAACCACCTCAGGATAAAAAATTGTTGATGGAGGCTTGTCTGGTAGCTAAGGGAATAGTGAAATTGTTTTGAGCAAATTTAATACCTGCGAAGGAGACGTTTGCTCTTTAAAGAAAGAAAATTAGTTTTCAGAAGAATGTGTGACTGAGTAAAAATGAGGGAAAGTACAGTGCCCAGGAAGCAAAATGCAAAATGACTCCTTTGGTACAGTTGGTCAGAATATTGTTGACTCTCTTTTATATTGCTGCTTTTCCATCTGAGGAAAATCTCTCATTTCTGTAAAAGAATCTGAATGTATTGCTCAAGTAACAGAATTATGACAAATATGGCTATAAAAATGTCCCCCCAAAGAATCTCTTGATAAAAACCATGGTGGCGCAGTGGTTAGAACGCAGTATTGCAGGCTAATTC
Organism: Protobothrops mucrosquamatus; assembly: GCF_001527695.2. Lineage (NCBI taxonomy): Eukaryota > Metazoa > Chordata > Lepidosauria > Squamata > Viperidae > Protobothrops > Protobothrops mucrosquamatus. The sequence goes on from NW_015386965.1 coordinate 170,684, forward strand.
ACCTCACTGCCAGGAGTTCAATCCTCACCAGCTCAAGGTTAACTCAGCCTTCCACCTGTCGAGGTTGGTAAAATGAGGACTCAAATTGTTGGGGGCAATATACTGACTCTGTAATCAGCTTAGGGAGGGCTGTAAAATACTGTGAAGCAGTATATAAATCTAAGTGCTATTGCTATCTCCCTGCACAACATTATGCCTAAAGTCAGGCCTGGGAAATATATATAAAGATAGTCCTTATCGCCATAATTGGGCTTAGCAATTATGGTCATAAGTTATGAGGGTAGTACTGATAGTAATAGGTAGTGATCTGATCCAGTTTTATAATCTTTTTTTAATTGTAATCATTAAGCAAATGCCATTGTCATTAAGAGAATCGTTTGCTATGGGCCAGTTTTTGCAGGATAATTGGGAGTGCCCCAAATGCAATCACATGAACAGGGGAGACAATGTCAGAGCTTCAAAACTGGGTCATAAGTAGCTTTGGGGGGGCTCTATCACAACTTTAACCGATCACTAAGAATCCAATCATGTTTAGGACTACCTGTAATCTCACAGTAAAGTTTGACCATCCTTTCCATGTTGGCATCAGAAGGCATTGTCCATCAGTATCATAACCAGGATCCGATTCTTGATCACTTCACTTTCAATTTATCCATCCAGTTCTATCCCACACATATAAACCCCTAGTATCTTTACTTTAATCCAAAGCTTGAAAATACAGCACTGACAACACAACACAGCACAGCAAACAATATCAAATTAATGTTAAAATACATAAATAGAAATAATTGAAATCTCACTAGATCACTTTATGCCTAAACTCAGGACTTGGAAAATGTACTTTTGTGATCTAAATGAATCATAAATGTACTTTTATGATTCTCTAGGAATACAATGAATTTCAAATGTGGAATTGTACATCAGCAATAAACTTTGCTTGATTTCTTTGAATGATTAAATTCTGTTTTTCTCAAATCAAGAACAAACAAGAAAACAAAATCTGAACTGCCAGCGAGGAAAGAGAACTTCATTATGAAATAATAACATGAGGATAATTAAACAGCTGCCCATAAACCACTCAGTCCAGGACTTGAATTACCCAGAAGCCTCAGTGACTATGATCTTTCAATACAGAGTAAAATTAGGAATAAAAAGAGAATACTTGGGCAAGAAACAAAGAAGGTAGCTGAAATCCAGAGAGAATGAAACCTGAAATCAATACAATCAGGGCTTTTTTTCTCATAGAACGGCAAGAAAGGAGTTCCGGCACCTTTTTTGGATGGAACCTTGTAGGGTAGGCAAGGCGGGTTGTATGACGTGTGTGAGTTCTGTCATCTTTTTTTTTTTTTACAAAAAAAGCACTGAATACAATATACATATTATTATGTATATCATTTTATTCTACTATAAAATAGTCTGCTTGAGGAACCACTTAGTTACCAAGAAGGAAAAGAAAGAAGAAGGAGGATTAAAAATGTGCTGCGGATATTTGAAAATCTTCCATGGTGGTTGGAACCATCCTATTCAGATAACAAATTCATTCTTTGGGTCGCAAATGGTGAGCAATTTCATTCATGGAAGATCTAAAAACTATTACCTGACGTCACAAGATGCTACCAAAGTGCAGCTTGTGCATTTATTATTTGTTGAATGAGATGCGGTTTATAGCTTTTGGTTGATACAAAAGAGCTGAAAAGAAATGTAAGTCAAATGCCTTTCTGTTTTGGCAGTGGCAAAGTAAATATTGCCAGGACAAATGGAGGAGGAACACCTTTTTAACCTGACAGTTCAGAGTATAAATTCCACTCAAAGCTGCAGCTAAAAAGAAGACACTCTTGGCCTGTGTATTTTGCATTCCCTGTGTCTTGTATTGGAGCTGTAGCTTGAAATCCCTGAAAAGTCTATGTGAGATGCCAAAATCTACCCTCATCCTTATAGCGGAATTTATAAGCAAGTAGGTGGCAAAAGGACAGTCCCAGAGGACTGACTATAAGCTCATCCAATATCCTATTTATATATTGCCAAGTGAGGCCACTCACTGAGTTCCTTTGAGCAAAGTATCCTCAGGGCAAATGTGTTGGAAAATTATAGTGGGTAATTTCAAGCTTAACTGGCACACAGCAGACAAGGTTACAATCTCTGTAACCAGATCAGAATGAGCACACAGACCACTAAGTTCAGCTAGCAAAACTCTTACTTTATGTGTATTTATTCAACATCAGAAAACATCAAAAGCAAATAATTGACAAAGAAGAAGACAAAAGTGGGACAAAGCCAAGGAGATTGATATGAAAAACAGCTTTAATGCCTTTATCCATATCATGATGTCAGATAAAGATTTTTTAAAAAAGAACACAAGGTGATCCCTTCTCTTTTCTACACCATGAAAGAAACAATTTGGTGGGCCCAGATGATGTAGCCAACAGAATGTCCAACTTCAGTTTTCTTTCATTAGAAAAGAAAAATCATCAGAGTTGATTAGGAGGAAAACTTAAGTAAAAGTTTAAAAAGTACTTACATAATAGTGTTCTCTCTTCAAAATATCCATCTCAGTCTCTATCTATCTCTAGCATATCCAGGAACTCAGTGTGGTGCTGTTGGGAGACATATCTGCCTCATCTTCCTCTTCTTCCTTCTTTTCTGCTTTTCTAAGAAAAGTGTTCAGAACTTACAATAATATGTATTATAATACCAACAGCTGAATAAAACAAACATTTCTAATTCCCCCATGTTTAAGAATTTCCCCATTAGTCAAGTTCAGCTCCTGGTGGTTATAGGATATATACCATGCAGTTTTCTTGGCAACAGTTCTAATAAAATGGGGTCTATTGCCTTCTTCCAGAAAGCTTTTTAGGCTTCCTTCTCTAGCCTATAGCCTAGGATTTCCTAGTGGTTTTCCACAATGCCCTTGTCTCATCTCATAGCTTAAGCTACATGATAGTAACTCATATCATTAACTCTACTGATTAAAATATAATTCCTTCATGATAGTGGAACTGCCGATTACAGTTGCAGTTTTGTTACCATTGATGATCTTTAAATATGATGTGTTGCCTCAGATATATGCAGCCATCCTCTGAAGCTGAAGCAACAGAAACACAAATGCTCTGGCTTTTGAGGAAAATGCCACATTTCTTCATGCAGATGGGTGCAAACAAATTCCTTTGCAACTAAAAGACTTACATCTGAATTCAAATGCAAATCAACATAAAATACCTTTTATCTGCAACTTTTTACATCTATGGTGATCAAGACACAGATGCAAGAAATTAAATGTAGATGAGCCAGCTGCCTGAAACTCCCCAAAATAATACATTGTGAAAATAAAGAATATATAATGCTTATGAAGATATTTCCATAAAAAATAGACTCAGTGGGAAAACCAATTAAATTGTAATCTACTATGCTATCATAAAGGTGGAAGAGTAGACTTTTTTTGTATATCATGCTGGAATTGGAAAATGTCTGATATATTGAACATGCAGCACCACGTTGACGAAATATGATACTCAATAGACCGCCAATTTCAATCAGTTCAATGGATTGAAAGGTCGAGCCAAATGCTATTCTTCCAATTGAGAAGAATCATGAATCATGACAAGAAGAAGCAACACAAGGGTTCACATAAAGGGACAGAATCTGATTTCAAACAGACTTACATCAACAGAAACGCACCAGCATGTATTTATTTGGTAATGTATCTTTTGTCATTATTCATTCCTATATTTCAGGAGAGTGATCTGTAAAAAAAACCATAATAATTATTGTTGGTTATTATAGAGCAGGTTGGAAAATACAGCTGACATGACTTCCTCTGTCATTTAAAAAAAAAATCTCATCTAATAAGACATAGTAGAAATTCCACCTGTTTGTAAGACAATGATTCTCACTGGGATAGGAAAGCAAAGTTTCAGCATTTTATGAACTGTGAGAAATATGTTTACAAATACGTCTACATGGCTGTTGTATGCGAATACCCACCTAATATATTTCTTTCATTGTATAAGGCCCTTGTTAGCAGTGGCAGGCTAGAGCTTCTGAACCTAGAGAAATCACCCAATAAAATGTTAAAGATTGAAGTCAGAGTTAAGATATGGTGCTTTGTGTTCAAGTACATGTGCACTGAAAATCTATTCTGCAGCTTTGGTTGTTAAATCATAGGATAGCATAATGAAAACAACAGTCTCTCTGTTTTATCCTTTTTATATCTTTTCCTAATCACAGAGTCATATTTAAAATACGATAACAACATCATTTCAAGCTTTGACATAACACTCACTTGTATTTTTACACTAAAATGCTACCAACTAAAATTTACAGTCTGCCTATTGTTGATGAGGCAGTAGAACATTAGTATTTTCTTCTGGCATATATAGATGTAGACTCAGCAAGTACAGGATTATAATTTAGAAGCATCCAGTAAGCATCCATTTTCATTTTCAGAACAGGTTCCCCCAGAAACCACTAATAAATGAAAATAACTATTTTGAGCTGAAATACAGTAGGGAAAAAAATCCCAGCTTCAAAATAGAAGCATGGATAGATCTCTTTCATTTCTAATAGAAGAGAATATATATAACCTAGTGATGAAATGTGGAGTTTTTGGTGCTGTCTAAAACTTGGTTGTTTTCGTGTAGATGTTTCATTACCAGACTAGATAACATTATCAGTGCTAGTGAGTGAGGTTTATACAGTACCTTGCCTCCTTGCCTGTCAATATTGGTGGAGGTGTTGTTTATTTCCCTTTGTAGTTCTTTAATAAGGCTGCTGTTTATTGCTTGATTATTTGTCTCAGTTGGTAGTTCCTTCATTATGACATTGTTTATTGCTTGATTGTCTGGAGATAATCCTGTTTATTTGGGATTAACCCACTCCCTTCTAGCACTGAAGATGAAGGTAACAAGTTTCCTGCCTGAGCAGGGGGTTGGACTAGAAGACTCCAAGTCCCTTCCAATTCTACCTTGTCTCATAACAAAACAAAACAACCAAGCTCAGGAAGCACTAAGGATTCCATCTTTCATTTCTCTCTATTTCAATAAGAGTTATCATCAAGAATGCTTTAGTATTCTAAAACTCCACTAAAAATATAAATGGATGACTAAAACTATATCTATATGATTTATCTGTCGACCTTAGGGAAAGATTTCTAGGATAAGATTTAAGAAAAGAAAAATCTAGAGAAATAGTTACCAGGCAGAGATTATATAATTTCCTTTAAATATGAACTAGGAATCTCTTTTTTAGTCCTTTAAAAAAAGAAGACCAAACATTTCCTCTTCTCTTCACTTCAAGGAATGACACTGCAATAATGTGGTGTTGTTTAATCACATGACATCACATGAAGTATCTGAGAGTGGGTGCCCAGACTGCCAAGAGACTAGCTGATTTAAGCGTGCCAAGCTTTTTTTTTTTTTTAGTAGTAAAGAAAGATGAATAAGATCTTTTGACCCCTTGCTATATTTCAGAAAATAAAGGAAATCCTCACCTGCCTTTTTTCATTTTCCCCCTGTGGAAAGACAAATACAAGTTGGACTTCACTCCTATTAGCGTTCAACCAGCCAAAGACCTGCAGGGAACAAAAGACTGGTATTTTCTCCCAGCTAGATATATAACTGAATTCTTTCTAATCCCTACTGGAAAGTCATAATTTGGGGAAACAATTTACCTCCTGGTTGGAGCTCATCATTTGCAACATTTTCACACTAACCCAATCTTTTCCACATGGCCTCTGACAGTATGTGATTATTTTAGATAATGATCAGCTCTAACTATAAAATAAATTGCTTGCCAAAATCACAGTATTCCTTTGGCGCACTATGATCTGGAACTCTTTTGTGAATCTTGAACAATCACAAACTTTTTAGTACTTGATCTTTGCCTTTCCTGAAACAAATTTCCTGTCAGAAATCAACATTTCAAGACAGTTCCTGATTCTAATTGTCAAAACATGTACCTTCTTCATACAGACCTTATGAAAGCTTTTTCTGAGTGACATTCAATGAATTCCTGCGTACCTGTTGAAGGAATGGCTAATCTTATTTCTCAGACTTTTCATGAAGCCTATTTATAGGCCATGGTACTGACACAAATTTGTCAAAGTAGCCTACAGACAAAATATATTGTTGCAAAAAAAAAAAATCCTTTTTCTGAAAGAACACTTTATTGATTAGATAAATTGTACTGAAATCAAACAAATATATAAAACTATCCATCCATACTTGCCCCTTCGTACTTAGCATTCATTCCAATCCTAAAAGAAGTGAAACATTATGGACATTATTTTATTGGACTGATTTATTCTTCTAAAAATAAATATATAATATAACCACTAGAACACTAACTGGTTCTCATATTGTCTCCCCAGCAGAAGTACATGCACTCCTTATCTTATTCTGATGCTGTAAAACTATTCAAATTATTTTAATTCAACATACCTTTGGCCCTAGCTGACTGTAAGTATCTATTTGGCCCTAGCTGACTGTAAGTTTTATTTATTTTTTTATTTGCTTTCTATGTTTATCTTTGTTTTTGATATTGTTCTAATTCATCAATAGAATTAGAACATGTTCTTATGGAGTTGTTGTTTTTTTACTTTCATCTTCTTTTTGTTGGAACCTGTACACTGCTCAGGGTACTTTGGACTGGGGATGGATGATAAGTACTGTAAAATGAAAGAAAACAAAGAACAACTCTGATGCTGCTCATTATATAGTGCTTTTTCATAGATGGAGAAAAAAACTTTTATCTTAAGGCATTGCACTGAAAGCATCAGCTTAGTATAAAATCATTCAACTGTATTTTTCTTTATCAAGATAAAGATTTATTGATTCATTGATGAAGTTACCTTTGTGGAATTGGCTGGATTATATAACCTTCTGAGGCACAGCAAGTTCTTACAATTCTATTATTTTTCAATTTTTAAATGCATTTTTTTTCAATTAGAATAGACTCTCGTACAACATAATCAAATCAGAGTTTTTATTTCAACAGAAAATAGACTAGGACTTGGGTTGAGAGGTTGATTCGAAAACAGTTATGTGTTGTTATTGTTTTAAAGCCCAGAAAAACAAAGAAATTCTCTTCCTCTGCAGTACCACAGTTCAAATGACATTTGAGTTTTCACAGGGAACCCATCTATTGTGAAGGACAGTGGATGTTTCAGCCAGGGTTACATCCTTTATCTGCAATTTGAGTCAATCCATAAAATTTATCACATACAAGCAAACCGACACTGACACGAAATGCATTCATCTAAAACCAAAGACCAGATGCTTTCACAGTATACTTTTATCATGCTTCACTTAATGCTGTCAAAGTCTTTATGACAGGGAAGGAGTGAGCAAGTGAATAAATTAGCATGTACTATTTGGGATAAAATAAATGACTGCTTCTGATGTAACAGTCCATATTTACTGCAATAGTGTATGAAAGTACATGTGACCTAAGTTATACAAGACTTTTAATGAATGGAATGAAATGATAGATTATTCTCAGCTCAGAAAAAGCAGGGTTGGCCAACGTGAATTAGTAGAATGATACCTGAAAGAAAATGCCTGAACGTTTTGGTGGGAATATATGTATATATGTATGTATGTATGTATGTATGTATGTATGTATGTATGTATATAAATACATATGGACAGAAGAAGAATATGTAGTGAAAGATACTATCTCCTTTTAATTCACCCTTCCCCAACCACTAGTAGTTCACTACTACTCTCACCCCAGCCATGATGATTGAACTGCAGTGAGCTACAACAACATATGTAAAGAGAGACCTTATACATTAAAAAAATCATTTTGATATTTTTCATGAGTGAGTATTTTCATTATTCATGAGGAAGTAAATCCTGATGAAAAATTCTTTGGGGAACCAAAGAGGGTCAGAAAGTTAAGATGTCAGCGACTGTCTTGAAATTAAATTCCCACCCCTTTTTCATGTGCCAAGGAGCAGCAGTTTTATTGGCTGATTGTAGCTATCAACCTGACTTTTGGATTTAATATAGGAGTGCATGGTCCACCACATACAGAATGCAGAATAACGGAATTGGAAGGGACCTTGAAGGTCTTTTAGTCCAATCCTCTACTCAAGCAAGGAACCCTATACAATTTCAGACAAATGACTGTCCAAACTCTTCATAAAAACCTCCATTGATGGAGCACCCACAATTTCTGGAGGCAAGCCATTCCACTGATTAATTGTTCTCATAACTAAACTGCTGAGTAACATTGGAGATAAATTTTTACTTGGACATTACCTTTCAAGTCTTTTTTCAAATCTTAGGAAAATTCTATATTGCAAAATTCCACTGGTTCAAATAACATAACTTCCCTAAAAACAATTGATGAGAACCCATTGGATACGTCCAAACATCTCCAAAAGAGACTTATGGCTTCTTCACAAACTGATTGCTGCTGAAGTAGATACAGGAAGAAAAAAGATGCCAAAGGTGTAGTTCAACTTTGCTAATACAGTCTATTTCTCTTAGGGCCAATCTGATTATTAATTCTGCCTGTCCATGTGCATATTTTACTTTTCAGCCCTTCATTGTTTTCTAAGAAAACAGTATATATGCAGTCTTTTCCCTGTTCAGCTAGTAATACCCATTTTTTTATACCTATGCAACATGTTATCGTCCAGAACCCCACAATGGCTATTACTGCCTTCATTTCCAAATCTATTGAACAATCATTAACATTTCCTGTCATAATTAAGTGCCAAAAACAAACATGGTCCACTAGGGGCCCTTAAACTTTATGGCCCATCCTGTTTCTTTTTGCCTGCACTGTATAATTTGTGAAGTGCTGAATTTGCAGGACTCTTTTCAAGTGCTTTTGGCAAGTCCTTCCGAGCCAACCTTTTATTTTATTTACATCCCTCAGCATTTTACAGTCAGATAGATGATTGCTGAGTGGTAATGCTCACAAAGATACATTTCTGATTTAATAACCCAGTTTGTTTAAGGAACTATTGCAATCATTTGCATTTCAAAAGGAAATAGCCTAAATACTCTCTCTCTCTCTCTCTCTCTCTCTCTCTCTCACACACACACACACACACACACACACACACACACACACACACACACATATGGAGGGGAGGCAGTTTCTAGCATGTATAATCTGATCTTTTTTTAAATATCCAAACAATTTGTGTTAAGATATTCACTGTGCTACTCTATAGAAACAAAAGTTGGACTTTGAAGAAGCAGGATAGGAAGACTATTAACTTTTAAATTTGGTGTTGGAGAAAACTGAGAATATTATGGACCGTTTTGTAATCCATAAAACACATGGATTATCAAACAAAGCAACCCAGAGTTCTCATTTGAGGCACAAATGACCAGGTTCAAATTACCCTACTTTTACAAGACATATTGTAACTTTTAGCTCTCTGGAGAAGTGGAACTTTAAACTCATGATGGAGGCTGCCAATTTGACTTTTTTGATCCCTCTGCACACACAGCTCTGATATCTGCCAGAGGCCTCTAAAACAATCTCTACAGCACGGGTGTCAAACTTGATCGCGTCATGTGAGATATTGTGATGTATCACAATGTTGTTTGCCTTTGCAGAGCCGGGGAGGGTGTGGCCTGTGTGTGATGCATCTGGCCCGAAGGCTGCCAGTTTGACACCCCTGCTCTACAGAGTCAATCCCTGGTCATATTATTTTGATTTTAATTCTGATTCTTTTTATTTCAGTTTTAAATGGAGTGAGGGCTGGTTGTTTTAGTTAGATGAAGGGATATATTCCCCCATTGCCTCGCTTTTCACATCATCCCCCTTTTGTGTTTAAACAAGCATCTCTTTCCTGCAAAAAGAATACATTCTCCTCAAATAAGGCCTTATTTATCTATGGAAATTAATTTTTCAAACTAATTCTACGTGTGTGTACTGGCACAAATAGCACTTGCTAAGTACACACACAAAATAGAGTTCTTTCTGTGCCTGTTTTTAAAAGAGATTTTACCTTTAAGCTTTCCCTTCCCCATATCAATTTACTGCTAGAAAAGTACATTTTCCAAATGATATCTCTCCCAGCTCCCCAACCCCACAATAAACTAGCTGCAGGCATGCTACAGCTGGGAAAATTAGGCCACTAAAAGAACTACTCTCCTGAGCTTTCCTTCCTTCCTTCCTTCCTTCCTTCCTTCCTTCCTTCCTTCCTTCCTTCCTTCCATCCTCATTTTCTGGTCTTGTTTTTGGCAGCCAGCCAGAAAAAGGGTAAATCTGCACATGAATCATGAAATACTGGAAGGAGGGCAGCCATCTGGGGAATTCGGTTTAGCCATAGACAATGCAGATTTAGAACTATTTATTGGTTTTATTGGTTGGTTAGACCTTATTGGTCAGGTCTTTTGCGTGAATTCAAAAATACAACAGTGATTTGCCCACTGCTGTTCAAGCCAAGTATCTCTACCCCCAGGGTTGCTGTAAGTTCAAGAGAGCCAGTTTGGTTGTAGTAGTGAAAGCAACAGACTAGAAATGGGGACACCATGAGTTCCAGTTCTGACTTAAGTATGAAGCAGTTAAGTGGCCTTGAACCAGTCACTCTCTCTCTCAGGAGAGAGGTGAGGACAAACCACTTCTGAAATCTTCCCAAGAAAACTGCAAGGACTTATCCAGGACTCAATATTGACTTGAATAAATCAAACAAGCAAACAGACAGACAAAAATGTTCAAGAAAGTAAGTTATCATAACTGGACTACAAAAAGCTGGAACAGTAGATAGTAGCGAAGGCACAGAGTTGTCAATACCTTCTTGCTTCCATCTAGTTATGGTTCAGATTTTTGCAACCCAATATCTTACTATTGGGCTTCAGCAAGGTGCTTTGCATTGTGTATATGATGCTATTCACCTGGTTTTACCCATGGCTGTATTGTCTGAACATTTGTTGGGTAAGTGTTTCTACGTATGGGTAAGTATACATTGTATAAAGACAGACAAATGTAATTGGAAATATTGATTCCCACAGATGAGCACAGTAACTGTTCTAGATACTAGGGCCATACAAAACTTAAAATACATGTTTGGGCTTCAGTGATGCTTTGAGGGAAGCATTCCTTAAAAACTGATTCACAATGCAATGTAGCCTCCTTCTGCTTCTAAAAAATTAAGTAAAGCTCCCTCATTGTTTTGCTGTGGAGCTGATTGTCTCCTCTGGCATATCCAGTAGAAGACATTGCTGTGTGGTTTCTGGTCCTTCCAGTCAGATATACAACATGTACTGTAGCTGGAGTGAAGCAAACCATCTCATTAAAAGCCCATCAAGTCAGCTCTGTGTCTCAAGTAGGGAAATGGCATCACCTCTAGAGAATAATGTAAAGCATCTTGATGAGACCAATTATGTTCTCTTTGCACAGACTCAATTAATATAAGATCAGATATTCACCAAATTTAAGGAATCTTAATCAAAAATAGGTAATGTGATGCCATTTAGTACCAATGTAACCGTAGAGACCTTTTTGGTATAGAATCACATGGCTGGAAGGAACTTCTAGTCCAAACCCCTGCCCATGGCAGGAGACCTTATATCATCCTGGACAAATGGTGGTCCAATTCTTTCTTGAAAACTTCCAGAAATGGAGCACCCATAGTTTTTGAAGGCAAGCTGTTCCATTGGTCAATTGTTCTCACTGTCAGGACGTCAGCACTGTCCTTAGTTTTAGGTTAGATATCTCTTTAATGATGTTCTACCCATTATTTCTTATCCTGCCTTCAGGTTGACCCCTTCTCTGTAACAAGTACTGAAAAACTGTTCCCGTGTCACCCCTAAACCTTTGTTGGCTACAAAGTTCCATTGGCTACAAAGTTCCGTTATCTGTTCCTTGTACAATTTATCCTGCTGACCTTTATCATCTTAGTTGCTCTTCTCTGCACTCTTTCTAGGGTCTCAGCATCTTTTTTTTATTGTGATGACCAGTATTCTAAGTATGTACCAGGCTTCCTTATCTACCAGAGGATTTTTTTAAAAAAAAAATGTATATTTAATGGGAAACTAGTATGTGAAAAGCAAAATGTCAGACTCTTGATCATTTACACAATACTTATAAGAATATCTCTGAGCTCCACCTTAGGTATAATGGACATTCTTAAAAAAATTAAAAAGATACATACAAGTAATTATTTGTTCTTTGCTTTCATACTAACCCACTAAAGCAGATCACCTGTGGATTTTCACATTTCATCCCATTGCAAAATTACATTCTCAAAGTTTCAAATATACTATTTACATGACCCACCTCTGAGGAACTTGAAAGACGGCTGGCCAGAAATGATCTTGAAATCGGTAGGGTGGAATGCTGTTCTAGAAGATCTTTTTTCAAATGAGGATAGGTAAATGATAGGTAGTTTGGTAGATTTTCACTCTGTGCCATTTGCAGTTATTCAACTCTACAATCATTCTGTCCTTTAATATGTTTGTGAGAGAGAAACTGCTTATTGGTGTTCAGTCACTAAGTCATGTCTGACACTTCATGACTCCAGCCCCCCTCCATCCTCTACTGTCTCCTGGAGTTTATGCATATTCATGTTCATTGCATTGATAACACTATCTAACCACCTCATCCACTGCCATCCCCTTCTCCTTTTGACTTCAATCTTTCCCAACATCAGGGTCTTTTCCAATGAGTTCTCTCTTCTCATTTGATGGCCAGTTGCTTCTTAACACCCAACAATTTGGAAAGCTAATGATTAACCACATCCTAATACATTGGTTAATCAAAAATGCATGGCTTGTTTTTTTTTTCTTTCTTTTTTCTTTTTGCATTTCTTGTTGCTGTGGTTGCTGCTAATATTATTTAATTATTATTTGTCATAATAAGAGTAATATCTTAGATACAGGAATGTAATAAAATATAATACTACACCACCCTTATTACACAGAATGAAATGCCATTAGATTCACTAGAAAGACATAAGTATACAGAGAGAGATCAAAGAGATCTGGAGTTTGAATGCAAGTACAAGCAAAAACAAGTGTAGCAGATCAGCAAATACCAGGGCTACAAATATCACAATAAAGTATTTCCCATGCAAAGCATAGAGAGGAAATTTCATGTGCCATGATGTTCCAATACAGCTCTTTGTATAAATAATATGTTAAACCATAAAAAAGTGAAGTAGAATTTCTGTTTAATTAACATCTTCTTAAAGAAGCACATTAGCATTCCGTCTTGGCTTATGGACCTAAGTGCTGCAGATGTCCTAAAGGAAAATATGTCTCTTAACAAATTGGCATTTATCTTGCTTTTAAATCTCATCTTAGAATAAAATTGCTCTCTCTTTCAATCTGCAAGCATTTCAAGTAATAGATGAGAGAGGTTATGACCAAACAGGTATATTTCTCAATGAGAGCATCGCAAAAACTTCACTGAATACAAAAACATTAAGGTATTTGGCATAAATTCTGTTTGAAAAATGACAAGAGGTGACAATGAACAAGATCTTGGAAGTAACATGCTAAGCAGGGGGTTCGTACATGCCAGATTTTTGCTCTTCAGCAAATTTAAGTTTATTGTACATTTCCTGATTTAAAATAGCATATAATAAAATCTGTGTGTTGAATGATGGCATATTTGTACAAATATGGATAGGAAACCTATGGAGATTCTCAGTCATCCAGGTCATGGTTGTCCCAAAAGTGCTTTTTCAGGAGGCAACTGGACATTCTTGTTTTTTCTTTGAAGACATTTCACTTCTCATCCAAGAAGTTTCACCATCCAGTCAGAGCTGAAGAAGCTTCTTGGGTGAGAAGTGAAACATCTTCAAAGAAAACCAAGAAAGTCCACTTGCCTCCTGAAAAAGCAACCTTGGGGTATGGATAGGAAGGTTGGTTGCTGAATGTGATAGAATGTGATAAAGATGCTACATGATGGAAATAAAGCATATAAGAATAGAATGCTTAGAAAATGCTTCCATGTTGACTTCCGATTTTGCACATTAGCAACCAGTCGCAGGCTTGTGGATTCTCCGCACCTTCGCGGTTTATTTCGCCCTGCCTGAGGACCCTAAACAGGTCTAAGTCGCCCCGGAGAGGTGACAAAGAAAGAAGAGTGCTCCAGCGATTCTGGAATGGCAACGGCTGTTCCTTTTGACTTGGGGATAGCCTTCTAACCCAACAGGAGAAAGGCTGGTCGTATTGTATCAACCAGCCCAAGCTACTAGCAACCGAAATCCAAAAGCACTAATCAGCACAACTGTGAACAGCGTGCTTGAAACTGGTTGAGGAATTTGATCTTCTCTTTTCTATTCTACATTTAATTTCCTGGAAAAGATCCCCAAGAAGCAAAATATTTCCAAAGGGAAGGAGGAGAGTTTTCACCCCATCCTTATACTAATGGAAGTGGCAAATTAATCTTTTTATGGAGGATCAAAATATATGGAAGTGAAATAAATATAAAACCTTAAAACTTAAATCTGGATAAATCTAAAATTGTTTGAATGGTTAAGGCTCTCATTTTAAAGATAATTGTTCATTTTGGAAATTGAAAAACAAATAGTTGCTGACACCTAGTGGTGGATGAAGACTATGACTTTAATATAAGATTTGGCAAAACCTGGGAAAAGCTAATCTGTGTTTGTGACCTTCAAAGTTTTAACAACAAAAAACAGCTGTGACAAAAAAAAAACAATAATCTGGGCTGTAGACAAAGAGAGAACTATAAATTTCAGGAAAAAAAATCTTTTTTGAACTATTTGGATTACAAATATCTATTTAATTGGGACTCTAAAACTATTTGCAGAAAAAAGAAATGAAGAGGAAAAACTCAAATTCTTGACCATCATGGATCAGAGACATGTAGAAAGAACATATCAAGAAAACATAAATACTTCACAGGAGGAGATATATAGTATACTGCAACTAATTCAAATAACAATGATTTTAAACCACAAAGAAACCCAAAATAACTTTGAAAATATAAATCAATCTATTTCTAAGTTAACTCTACAACAAAACAATTCCCAGAAAACAACAACAGAGAAGGAGCAGATAAAACAGATAAATGGATATAGAATTGAGAATAGAGACTTAAAGATGGAACTTAACAAAACAAGGAAACATGATTTAATCCTAGTGGGGGAAAAATTCACAAGAATTGGAAAAAACAACTTATCCCTTAAGACTACAAAATAAATCTGAGGACAAGAAAACAGATTGGATAAAATGGACTGTAGCGATGTCAGGAATATCGGAGAGAAAGGAAATGATAAGAGAAGCCGAGAGAAAGAAAAAGAAAAAGATTTTCAACAAACATGGAAAGGCAGAAGCTCCGTTACTTTTTATATCTACAGCAACATTTACGAACATACGGAAAAACTTTTTGATTCAGCAAAATACATTGATTAAGAAAGATACTGGGCAAAGGAAAAAGACTAAAGTGGAAACCAAAAAAATAGATGATGGGACTTACCCGAGAGAATACTTAAAAAAGAAACGCTTATATGCTATGTTCTATATAACATATACTTAAGTTTCATTGGACAAACAAAGTTTTTGTATCAACAATAGGCCACCAATTCAGGATCATGCCTCTGAACCTGCCTCATTGGCAACAGTGAGGAAGGAGCAGAGGGCTTATAAACAGGAGCTGCTTTATCTTCTCATCTTTATCTAGAGAAGCTCAGCATGCTTCTTCCCACCTACCATAATTTCATCAATGCATATATGTACTGATCATGTTGCAAACTGGGGATTTCTTTCCTCATTCAACTGATTGATCTTGCTCGAGTCTCTTTTTCTCTCATCTCACCCCACCTTTGGGATCTGTTTTGAGGCAAATTATTCAGACTCAAATTAATTTTGTTCTGCAATTTGCTTTAATTAGGTTGTCACCAGTAAATGGCAGAATGCAGGGGAATTATTGAGGTTAATTTTAATTCATCTTGGTTTCTGCTAAAGTTAGCTGGCCTTACACTTTCAAAACTGAGCCTGATAACAATCACAATTTTCAAAATGTTAGTCATCAGAATAGAGGCCTTGACCTGAAATCTTCTCTTGGTCATGTGGCAAGAAAGTGTTATAATCAGTGGTGGGATTCAAATATGTGAACAACCGGTTCTCTGTGTGGATGCCGCTTCTGGAAGTCCATTCTGGGTCCGGGCAACAAAAAATTAGCTACCAGTTCTGCCAAAGTGGTGCGAACTGGCTGAATCCCATCACTAGTTATAATGTTTTTGGCCTAAGTAGCAGCTGCAGCTGCCAAAAAAGCCAACACAGTGCTAGGCTACATTAACAGAGGGATAGAATCAAGATCACGTGAAGTGTTAATTCCTTGGTAAGGCCACACTTGGAATACTGCAGGCATAACTCGACCTAATAGTAGGTTGACGAGTCACATAGGCAATCAACCACAATCCTATTGGCTTGGTGTATGGAAAAATTATTTCTCAAACTCTCTTAGCTTGGTATTTTTTCTCTATTTATTTTAATCTGAAGTAGCCCAGAGTTTGCAGGGAGAGGGTAGAATATTATCAAAAGAAAAAATGCTAATCCAATCACAACTTAAGCTATTTTGAAAACATTGATTATCTGATGGGTCGGGGAAGGGAATAAAATCAATCATATTTTACCTTTAAAGTCAGATTTTTTTAAAAAAACAAACAATAATTGTAGATGAAAAATGTGATGTCTGTTTGGATCACTACATGAAACTGAATTCTGAGACAGCTGCATTATTATGATGAATTATCATCAGAAGTGGTTGTTGTTTAATTTGTGCTGGTGTCAAAGGTATTTTTTCTAAAGGCAACTGGACTGTTTTTTCCCTTGAAGAGGAAGAAAAAGAAGACATTTCACTTCTCATCCAAGAAGCTTCATCAGTTCTGTCAGGATAATGGGGGGAATGGAAGGATTAGTTCTGACAGGATGCGGGGAGGGAGGGGGTTTGGAAGGATCATATCTTTTTTGCAATCTCTTGAGGCCACTTCGAAGTTTATCTGTGCCTGCAAGGTCACCTGTATCAGAGTGCAAATGGGATGGAATCTTCTTGGAACTTTTGAAAGGGCTCCATTGTGGACAGGAGACAAGTGATGTCTTACTCCCCCCTCCCTCTGTTGAGAGAGGGCTGCTCAGTGTCAACATAAATGGCCTCTTTTACCCCTCTTTCAAACCAACTCTTATGTTAGGTGCCTATAAATCCATCTCCTTGTGCTTGTATTTTCCTTATTGCTGCAGCCTCATGATCCCTTTGCCTTTCACCTTTATCCAGTGAATAGATAGAGGGATTCAAATACGTGAACAACCGGTTCTCTGTGTGGATGCCACTTCCGGAAGTCCATTCTGGGCCTGGGCAACAAAAATTAGCTACCGGTTCTGCCGAAGTGGTGCAAACCGGCTGAATCCCACCACTGCCTCTATCATAATTCCCTCTGCAGGGTGAGGTTCAGTTCATATGGTCAGACTTTGTCCAGGGGTTTGGTGTCCTCCAGGCATAATTACTTTTCCTTTAAAAGGCAGATCCTTTGCATGGGCTTTAACTAGGAGCTGTATAATAATAGTAGTAGCAGTAGCAGTAGCAATAGCAATAGCAATAGCAATAATAATAGCAAATAACAACAACAACAACAACAACAACAACAATAATAATAATAATAATAATAACAACAACAACAACAATAGCAGGTTTCTTTAAAACAGACTTGTGCTAGTCTATTTTTATTGAATGTAGGTTATAAGTTTTTTACAGCAATATTTGATATTGACCAGACTGGACTTGTACCAAACAAATACATCAGAGACAGTATCAGATACATTTTGAATAGTAATGGCTATAAGAATTAGAAATAGCAGAAAGCAGCTATCAGTCTTTTTTTTAATCAGTCCGGAGAAAGCCTTTGACAATATGAAATGGTTTTTCATATTCATGACTCCAAAGAAGATGAACAGCAGTTCATATTTTCTTAGATAAATATAGAGCACTAATGAAGAACAAGAAGCCATGATACGGGTTATACAATATTTGTATTCCCAAAATGTTCTATAATGAAAGATGAAACACAAAAATATACCTCCTTCTTTATTTGTACTGGTATTAGTGTGATTAGCAAGGAACATGTGACAAGAAAATAGTCGCATAGGTTGGAAGGGCACAGAGAGATTGACTGGCCCAAAGTCACCCAATCAGCTTTCATGTCTAAGGCAGGACTAGAACTCACAGTCTCTTAGTTGTGGGGGTCCTTGGTGGTCTCTGAGCTTGGCAGTTTTCTTGCAGAAGTTTCATTACCAAACTAGGTAACATTATCAGTGCACCTAGTATTACCTAGTTTGGTAATGAAACATCTGCAAGAAAACCACCAAGCTCAGAGACCACCAAGGACTCCACAATTTAAACCTCAGCTACAAATATTCTCTGCTATCAAATCTCCTGATTTCTGGTCTGGTGCCTTACTCTGACTTCATCCTTCTTAATTCCCACCTCTGTATACATGACAGTGACAGTGTTTGTACTGGAGCCCGGTACATTATAAGAATGTACTCAGTTATCAGATATGGATTAACAAAAACAAGTCTCAGAGATTACTGGCATTTACCCAAAGAAGAAAAATACTGTATGTAGCAAATCACAGGGTTTAATACAACTGTTGAAAAGATTAACAGCAATCTTATTAATATTTTAAGTAAATTCCGAGAAAAGCAAACAGTACACTAAAGACTTATTTAAGAATAACTGTTCACAGACTTGAAAAACTTAATGGTAGCTATTTTAAGATGAAGAAAGCTAAAATTGTTCTGTCTGAGAAGAACAGCAACAGTAAAAATGAATATTTTACCAAGGCTCAATTTAAAAAAAAAAACCTACCAAAAATCTGTTTCCTCTTCTGCTTCTTTTTATCATAAATCATAACCACTATTGGCCAGTATTCTGCTTTATCTGAAACCTACCCAAGGCTTAGTGATTGTAAAAGTAGCATCTATTTATGTAAGAGATATCCAAAAGAGTTGCTATATCTGGGCTGAAATAAGCTGTTCCAAAATTCTTCCTAATTTTAAGTATGCCTCCTTTCGTTTTGTGTTTCATTGTTTAAAATGTTCTTCTTTTTGGCTTCCAGTCTCCATTTCTTCTCTTCTTTAGTGTAACATTGAACTGACTGGCTAACTATGTATGTAAGCTGTTAAGATATTTAAGCCAAAATTCATGTATCTCATCAAGATGGCCTCCAATTTTCCAATACCTGCAAAATAGATGCAGATTTGTTCTAAATTGTAAATTTTGCTTTTATTGGTTAATATGAGGGTCATAGCCCTTGAGGTTTCCTAATACACAATTCTCTGTTTTAGTTCTTGAATGTCAGGTATGGGCTCAGATCAGCCCAATCCCTTTTCTCCTTTCAATTCTAAGCACATTTTCCATTTAGGTTCACCTTTTGTTACCTGCGTTTGTTTCCTGCTCTTGTTTGTTACCTGCTTTTTTCCTTTAATTTCATGTCCACGTTCGCTGCAATAACATAAGCAGCACTATATATTAGCTGGATGGCTTCACCATTCATTGATATAGAAATGGGTTCTAATTCTTTGTTTCTGTCTAGAAAAATCTCGGATAAAGTTCTCCCATTTCTTTGCTTTAGGAGATATATTTTATTCTTGCTATACATTCCAATACCTTTTAATTATTTTCCAAGTAATTGTTTTTGCGTTTCAGGTAGCTTAGACTGCTTGTATCTACAAATTTGTTCATTTTCATGTCTAAGGGAATAACTTTCCTTGTAAATCTTGACTCTTCTTTTCTATTTCCACATCCAGAGAGCTTTTATCATACATTTGCTGTTATTCAGATTTTTCTAATTGCCTATTGGACTGATGTTCTATCTAGTGTTTCTTATTCAACATCTATAAAGTATTTGATGTTAAATATGAACTTTTCTTGGTCCATAAGCTTTTGTTTAGTAATGATTGCATCTAGCTTTCTTTCCAAATTGGTACATCTATTTTTGAAATCTTCTTACTGAGGGATTGGTTTCAAAATAGCATTACATGATAATTCTGCTTCCAGATGTAGATAAGGATTTTGATTTTTGTCTGCCTGCCAGTTGCTCTGCAGTTTCTTGCCTTGGTTACCTAGTAGAGGGCACCAAGGTCTGTGGCCCACATGTCATCTGATGCCCAGATGCATCTCTTTTGATCCAGGCAATGGCCAATCCAGTATGAACATTAGTTTTCTAATATTCAATATAAAAGTCAGTGCAATAATTTTTCCAATTGCTACGTATGGCTGCAGATAGGGAAAGGGTAGACATCTTCCAACTGTGGTACTGGAGATAACTACTGTATAACACATCTCATGGAGTACAAAAATCACAAAGAAATCTTATCAAAGTCACTTGAAGCAAAGATTGCCAAACAAAGGCAGTAATACAAGTTGACTCACTTGAAAAGTCAATCGTGTTGAGAAATCAGAGGAAAATGGAGAAGGTGCCACCCTAGAACCCAATGGCTGGACACTATAAAGTATGACACCAGGATGACCATGGTGGGCCTGAAGGAAATGATGTGAGACAGAGGGGCATAGAGTGGTCAAGTATTGGATATTGGATATGACTGAATGGCTGATGATGATGAAATATTCACCATTGCATATGGCTTGGGGATGCACCTAGTCCTGGCCTTCAAGTGAGATTTTTATGGCTCAAGTGATCATTGCAATACAATAGTTCTCAACATCAACAGATCATAGAGATCCCACTGCCATGGCAAGGTGGCATTCCATGGCAGAGATCATCATCATCATCATCATCATCATCATCATAAAGTTGGAAGGGACTTTGGAGGTCATCTAGTCCAACCCCCTGCTCAGGCAGGAAACCCTATACCGTTTCAGACAAATGGCTGTCCAGTCTCTTCTTAAAAACTTCCAGTTTTGGAGCATTCAAAGCTTCTGGAGGCAGGTTGTTCCATTGGTTAATTGTTCTAACTATCAGGAAGTTTCTCCTTAGTTCTAGGTTACTTCTCTCCTTGATCAGTTTCCACCCGTTGCTTCTTGTCCTGCCTTCAGGCGCTTTGGAGAATAGCTTGACTCCCTCTTCTTTGTGGCAGCCCCTGAGATATTGGAACTCTGCTATCATCATCATCATCATCATCATCATCATCATCATCATCATCATCATCATCATCATCATCATCATCATTTTACAATTCTAACATTTAATCCGAAGGATGTTTTTGAACCAAGATATAACTATCCCATTGATTTAGGTAACAAAGTATGAAAATTTAATTTCTGCATATTTCTTTAGTGAGAGAAGCTGAATAGTATGTTGTAGTATCATCTGGGAAAAAGACATTTCCAGCTTGACCTGATAAAAACAGCTGAAAAATGCTATCAGAAGGGCAAGTTCTATTTTCACAATAATGATCTGATACACACTTCAGACTTCTGGAAATCTTAACCTTTTATACAGTCAAGTAGTCCTTGTTTGGCAACTATAAGTGGTATTATGTCAAGTGGTCCGTAAGTGAAACTGTGACTGTGCTCTTACTTTCAGTTTTCCTTTGCTTTACAAACCTTTAATGGTGATAAGTGCAAGGAGGTTACGTTTTCCTCACCATCATAACTGGGAATGATTATTAAACGAGGCAGTTGCTAAATAAAGGCTATTTGTATGCTGAAGAAGCAGCACATTGAAGCAGGATAGAAAAGTAATTCACAAACACATTTAACCAAGGAAAAGAAACCCAGGATTTTTGAAATCAGAAATCTTAGCAGTCAAAAATATTTTATTCTCTTATGAACTGCAGAACAAATTGAACCCCATAGAGAGGAAAAGCAATATTTAAAGAAACAGTTAAAAGCTAGAATTTATATCACCATCAGATACTGCAGGATCCATAGTAAATAGACCAAAACAAATCCAAAGACACGTTTAAGAATGAAAAGTGTAACCGTAAAATTGTCACGAAGCTTCATAAGCCATTACTTCATCTAAAACATTACACATCCCATTAATTTAGCTTTGAATTAGCCTCCATCCTGATTTTATGTTCTCAGCTCCAACAATATTTCAGCAAATTCTCTAAATCAATACTCTATCAGCCGCAATTCAAAATTGTTTCAAGCTGGTTCTCTGTTGCTTTGAACACCTTTTGTCTGCACTTCTTAAAGACCAAATGAAATGTTCAGAATCTGTGTTAGGCAGTTGTGGAAAGAGATAATATCTTAAGCTAAAGTCTTCTCGGTTAATTGTAAGAGGTAAGAACTTGGTGAATATCTATCACTTTCCATAAAAAGTTTGCACATGCTCCAGGGGAATGAGGTGTGTTTTAGAAAAGCTGGTTCATTTAAATTTTAAATAATGTGAATCATGGATTTTTCAGGGGATGACAAAACTAATTAGATTAGAAAGCCAAATTGGATGAGTATTGTTGATGCCCAAAATTCCAATTAATTTTTTATGTAATAAGAATTGCTTGAGTTGCAGACACTTGGCCAGTCAAAGGAGGCTTATAGATAATAATGTTCACATTTTCAAATATACAGATTAGTTCAACATTATAAAAATACCCCAAACCTATAAAGGGAGCAGCCTNAAATCCCAAATGGCCCCTTTCAAACAAAACACCCCTTTGAAGGCCCACAGAATCCTATTCTCTATCAATAATATTTTGGATTAGAACATAGACAAGTTCTTTAACCTTAACTTTATGCTACTAATTAACATGTTTTATGCAGGTATGAAAAATATCACCATCTATGGAACAACTGAAGATTTTAAAAGGTAAAAAAAAAAATGCAGCAGAGGCAAAAGAAATCCAATATTTCATTAAAACTAACTCTCTTGTTTAGTCTATCTAAACCAAATATTCAGAATTTATTTATTTATTCTTTCCTTGTTTCCTTGCTTGCTAATGGACATATTAGAGAAAAGATTGTTAGTGACCTTGAGAAGCTGCCCCATTCACAAGATGTCTGTTAATTTCAAAGGATCAACTTCGCCAACATTTCCTGGTATTTGTTTATTTACATTTCACGTTTCTAAACCACCCATCTCCCTCAAGGATGTATACTTTTGGTTTGAGGGGGGAAGGGGTAGGTGAACATTTCTTGGGCTGCTGATGCTGATACCCATCATTTTTATTTTCTATGAAAACTTAGACAGATCCAAAAGCACTCTTGGAAATAAAAATGAAGTTGGAGTCCTCTCTCTCTCTCTCTCTCTCTCTCTCTCTCTCTTTCTCTGAATCTACATCCTGATCACATGATTTCTCCAGCCACTAAGAAGATTATGCATGCAAAAGTATCCATGCCTTTCTTTGCTACAATCTTGAAAAAAATCCTTTTTTTTTTTTTGCACTCCACTCACCAGAACTATGCAAAAAAAAAAAAAAACAGTTAAAATATAGAGTATAAACATATTGGATGAAATCTCTGAATCAAATCAACTTTCCAAATTGAATGAACAAATATTTTATTATGGTCTAAACCAGATCACAAAAGTTAAAAAACAGTCTGAGAATACAGAAAAATCTTGTTAACGAAGTGAATAATAATTCTTTTGTCAGGTCTGAACATAGAAAATCCTTTTGACTTGACTCTAGAATTTAACAGTTGTATAGGAGATTTAAGAATGCTTATCTTTTGGGAAAAGCTTTAAATGAATTGGATTCTAAATCAGATTATTGGTTGGTTATCTCCAAATCGATCCATTATCTTTGACACAGGCATAGCTGTATTCATTCCAAGCCTTTGAGATGCCTCCCCTTGCCCAAACATATGAACTGTATAAAGTGCCTTTCTAAGAAAACATTTGGAGCAAGTTAAATTGATCCTGACTGGTGACAGAGAGAAGACTCAGTTAGGCACCTGTGGCCGGTCAACTAAACTGCTTCTATTCACTGACCATATCTCAAAGATAGTATGGCTGGCATGATGAAAATGCAGGAAAAGATATATAATAATAAAGCCACATAGATGGGTTTATCCAGTCTCCAAAGCCAGCCTTTTTCCTTCGTCTTGTCTTTACAATCTAGGTCAAAGTTAAATAAATTCTGTTCTGCTTTTGATCAGGACTGCTTACTGTTTATTGATTGCATGCTAAATAAAATTATGTTGTATCTTTAAAGTGGTTTGATTGCTTTAGCTGAGCCAGGTATGGGCCACAACAATAGAAAGTCTCTTTTCTGAATTGAGTGTATGTTCAGTCATTCAACTCCTCAGAAATCTCAATGAAATAACTTTGCAAATAAACATTTAAATAGAAGTTTCAAACAGATCTTATAACAATCTACATAACAAAATCACCTATGTGTCCTATTGATGTTTAGGTTTTCTTTCTTGTCATTTGAAGGGATATAATATAATAACCATTTTTCAGTGCTATTCCATATTTCAGATGGATGTATTTACCTTTATCCTCTGTGATTTCAGCTGCACACAGGGAATGTATCAGGAAACTCACAAGATTTTTGTCTCTGGTTATATTTGTTGCCATTATATTTACAAGTATTACAATGATGGCCCTGAAAAATAAAACATTCAGATCCCTAGATTGAATGTCACTTAAGGGGAATGCAGTTGAGGATAAGAAGAAGAAAAATGGGACCAAGAAAAGCATCCTCTAAGGCTAAACAAAACAAACTGCACGTAGAGTTGTAATGATTACTAGAAATTGCAGGAATCCAAGGGATATTTTGACATTTATAAAAGTAAATAGAAAGGAAGGCATGAAATATTGATACTGTCTTTACTGAGAACAGCTTTCCTGATGGTAACACTAGAGCAAAATACAGGACAGGAACTTATAGAAAATTCCTTGCCTCCAATTTATCATCTTTGCAGAGCAAAGTAACAGCCCACACATTCTTACATAGGAAGGTAAAAGTCTCCCTGTCACTCATGTCTGACTCTAGGGGGAGGTGCTAATTTCCATTTCTTGGCCGAGGGATCCAGTGTTGTCTGAAGATAATTTCTGTGGTCAAGTGCCCAGCATGGCTATATGCCAAAGGCACACAGAATGCTGTTATCTTCATCAACGATCTGGACGAGGGGATAGATGGGGAACTCATCAAGTTTGCAGATGACACCAAGCTGGCAGGAATAGCCAACACTCCAGAAAACAGGCTTAGGATACAGGAGGATCTGGACAGACTTGAACACTGGGCGCTATCTAACAAAATGAAATTCAAGGGTGAAAAAAGTAAGGTTCTACACTTAGGCAAGAAAAACCAAATGTACAGGTATAGTATAGGGGGTACCTTGCTCAATAGTAGTAACTGTGAGAGGGATCTTGGAGTCCTAGTGGACAATCATTTAAATATGAGCCAGCAGTGTGCTGCAGCTGCCAAAAAAGCCAACACAGTGCTAGGCTGCATTAACAGAGGGATAGNTAATTAGATTAGAAAGCCAAATTGGATGAGTATTGTTGATGCCCAAAATTCCAATTAATTTTTTATGTAATAAGAATTGCTTGAGTTGCAGACACTTGGCCAGTCAAAGGAGGCTTATAGATAATAATGTTCACATTTTCAAATATACAGATTAGTTCAACATTATAAAAATACCCCAAACCTATAAAGGGAGCAGCCTGTACTTTAAACTACTCCCAAAATTCTATCTCAGTTTCTTTTCTTTATTTGCACTCTGCTTCTATATAATAGGTTTTATTGTGTTTTACAAACGCACTTGGCTTATCACATCCTTCATTGCCTTGAAGAGGGAAACATCCCATGTTTACTGATCAATGCTAAAGCCAGTCATTAAGGGCTATCAACCCAATATTTCAGTCCCCTGAATATCATATCATTTATAACAAGCAAATTAATTCATCCTTCTCTTAGAATCAAGAACCATCAAATGGTTTAATTAATCAATCAATCAAAAGATACCCCTGACAGCCTAATTTCCACTGTTCACACTAAAAATATACCTCACATTTATTATAAATGTAAATCCAATGAATAATCTAAATTATTGAGGCCCAGCCTTTGGGGTCTTATAGGCACATTTAGAACTGTAGTAATATACCATGAGTGCTCTTGCAATTAATGTTGGGGTAATTTTCTCATTCACCAATGGTAGACATAAGCAGTTTGAAAGCACCAATTTCCCAGACCTTTATCTAAATTTAATTCCCACTCCTGCAAGATGCTTCCCATTATCCTTGCTGCTTTTTCTAGGCAGCTGTACTCCTTCTAAATAGGAAGGAAGCACTTTGTGCCCAGATAGATTATTGGAATATAAATTACATTGGAAGCTGGGAAGGAACTGTGCTGGATTCCAGTTCACAGGTCTATACCCTTGGCATCAAGAGATTCCAAACCAATCTCTTGTCCTTAAATGGGAGAACTGATATGTTTTTAGGGTGTGCAAATCTCTGAGTGTGCATTTTGCTGTGAAGTGTTGAGCAAAGCTCCTTCTCAAAATTGCTTAGCAAAGCAGACTTCAGACTTCTAAGAGCAAAATAGCTACATTGCTTCACTTTGATCTCCTCTTCAATCTCTCCTAGTACTTGCAATAGCTAGAAGAAGCTTTGTGGCAGTTCCCAGAAATACTTCCTGCAAATATTAGAAGCAGGATACCCAAAAACCTCTTTTCCAAATGGCCAAATTTGCCTCAATGGGCAAATTAAAGATGGAGGACCACAGAGCCATTTACAGTGTGCAGTGTCTCACAAAGCTAAAGCAAGGCCACTTTATGCAAACCTAAAGTTTTTTCACCTGCTTTTACTATTTTTATTATTATTGTGTTGTTCTTTCTATGCAGCCTATGATGCTACAGTATGTGCAGACTCTTACTATTACTATTGAAAAAGAATATCAGAATAAATAAGAACTGTACCATTTTGAAGAGTTTACGGCTTGTCCAACTGTGCCTACTTTTTAAACTAACAAATAGCAAAACTTGCGAAGAAATAACTGATTCTGATCATATCTTGTTTTTATTTATTTATTTATTTATTATTTAAATTTATATACCGCCCTATCTCCCTTACGGGACTCAGGGCGGTGAACAGGCAATAATAAAAATCACAATAAATATTGAATAAAAAGCCTGCTCTAAAATACCCCATATAAAACCCCTAGCAAAGCCCAATCAAAACTACGCCAGGCCAGCCGCATGGAATAGATGGGTTTTC
>NW_015386965.1:198244-202760 GCF_001527695.2 Protobothrops mucrosquamatus
AAATCCCAAATGGCCCCTTTCAAACAAAACACCCCTTTGAAGGCCCACAGAATCCTATTCTCTATCAATAATATTTTGGATTAGAACATAGACAAGTTCTTTAACCTTAACTTTATGCTACTAATTAACATGTTTTATGCAGGTATGAAAAATATCACCATCTATGGAACAACTGAAGATTTTAAAAGGTAAAAAAAAATGCAGCAGAGGCAAAAGAAATCCAATATTTCATTAAAACTAACTCTCTTGTTTAGTCTATCTAAACCAAATATTCAGAATTTATTTATTTATTCTTTCCTTGTTTCCTTGCTTGCTAATGGACATATTAGAGAAAAGATTGTTAGTGACCTTGAGAAGCTGCCCCATTCACAAGATGTCCGTTAATTTCAAAGGATCAACTTCGCCAACATTTCCTGGTATTTGTTTATTTACATTTCACGTTTCTAAACCACCCATCTCCCTCAAGGATGTATACATTTGGTTTGAGGGGGGAAGGGGTAGGTGAACATTTCTTGGGCTGCTGCTGCTGATACCCATCATTTTTATTTTCTATGAAAACTTAGACAGATCCAAAAGCACTCTTGGAAATAAAAATGAAGTTGGAGTCCTCTCTCTCTCTCTCTCTCTCTCTCTCTCTCTCTCTCTCTCTCTCTCTCTCTCTCTCTCTCTTTCTCTGAATCTACATCCTGATCACATGATTTCTCCAGCCAAAAATCCTTTTTTTTTTGCACTCCACTCACCAGAACTATGCAAAAAAAAAAACCCAGTTAAAATATAGAGTATAAACATATTGGATGAAATCTCTGAATCAAATCAACTTTCCAAATTGAATGAACAAATATTTTATTATGGTCTAAACCAGATCACAAAAGTTAAAAAACGGTCTGAGAATACAGAAAAATCTTGTTAACGAAGTGAATAATAATTCTCTTGTCAGGTCTGAACATAGAAAATCCTTTTGACTTGACTCTAGAATTTAACAGTTGTATAGGAGATTTAAGAATGCTTATCTTTTGGGAAAAGCTTTAAATGAATTGGATTCTAAATCAGATTATTGGTTGGTTATCTCCAAATCGATCCATTATCCTTGACACAGGCATAGCTGTATTCATTCCAAGCCTTTGAGATGCCTCCCCTTGCCCAAACATATGAACTGTATAAAGTGCCTTTGTAAGAAAACATTTGGAGCAAGTTAAATTGATCCTGACTGGTGACAGAGAGAATACTCAGTTAGGCACCTGTGGCCGGTCAACTAAACTGCTTCTATTCACTGACCATATCTCAAAGATAGTATGGCTGGCATGATGAAAATGCAGGAAAAGATATATAATAATAAAGTCACATAGATGGGTTTATCCAGTCTCCAAAGCCAGCCTTTTTCTTTCGTCTTGTCTTTACAATCTAGGCCAAAGTTAAATAAGTTCTGGTTCTGCTTTTGATCAGGACTGCTTACTGTTTATTGATTGCATGCTAAATAAAATTATGTTGTATCTTTAAAGTGGTTTGATTGCTTTAGCTGAGCCAGGTATGGGCCACAACAATAGAAAGTCTCTTTTCTGAATTGAGTGTACATTCAGTCATTCAACTCCTCAGAAATCTCAATGAAATAACTTTGGAAATAAACATTTAAATAGAAGTTTCAAACAGATCTTATCCAATCTACATAACAAAATCACCTATGTGTCCTATTGATGTTTAGGTTTTCTTTCTTGTCATTTGAAGGGATATAATATAATAACCATTTTTCAGTGCTATTCCATATTTCAGACGGATGTATTTACCTTTGTCCTCTGTGATTTCAGCTGCACACAGGGAATGTATCAGGAAACTCACAAGATTTTTGTCTCTGGTTATATTTGTTGCCATTATATTTACAAGTATTACAATGATGGCCCTGAAAAATAAAACATTCAGATCCCTAGATTGAATGTCACTTAAGGGGAATGCAGTTGAGGATAAGAAGAAGAAAAATGGGACCAAGAAAAGCATCCTCTAAGGCTAAACAAAACAAACTGCACGTAGAGTTGTAATGATTACTAGAAATTGCAGGAATCCAAGGGATATTTTGACATTTATGAAAGTAAATAGAAAGGAAGGCATGAAATATTGATACTGTCTTTACTGAGAACAGCTTTCCTGATGGTGACACTAGAGCAAAATACAGGACAGGAACTCGTAGAAAATTCCTTGCCTCCAATTTATCATCTTTGCAGAGCAAAGTAACAGCCCACGCATTCTTACATAGGAAGGTAAAAGTCTCCCTGTCACTCATGTCTGACTCTAGGGGGAGGTGCTAATTTCCATTTCTTGGCCGAGGGATCCAGTTTGTCTGAAGACAATTTCTGTGGTCACGTGCCCAGCATGGCTATATGCCAAAGGCACACAGAATGCTGTTATCTTCATCAACGATCTGGATGAGGGGATAGATGGGGAACTCTTCAAATTTGCAGACGACACCAAGCTGGCAGGAATAGCCAACACTCCAGAAGATAGGCTTAGGATACCGGAGGATCTGGACAGACTTGAACACTGGGCGCTATCTAACAAAATGAAATTCAATGGTGAAAAAAGTAAGGTTCTACATTTAGACAAGAAAAACCAAATGTACAGGTGTAGTATAGGGGGTTCCTTGCTCAATAGTAGCAACTGTGAGAGGCCCCTCGGAGTCCTAGTGGACAATCATTTAAATATGAGCCAGCAGTGTGCTGCAGCTGCCAAAAAAGCCAACACAGTGCTAGGTTGCATTAACAGAGGGATAGAATCAAGATCACATGAAGTATTAATACCACTTTACAATGCCTTGGTAAGGCCACACTTGGAATACTGCATCCAGTTTTGGTCACCACGATGTAAAAAAGATGTTGAGACTCTAGAACAGCGGTTCTCAACCTGTGGGTCGCGACCCCATTTGGGGTCGAACGACCATTTCACGGGGGTCGCCAAACAACGCAGTCCGCCATTTTTTTTACGCCATTTTTCCCCTTTTCCTTAGCTGTGCTGCTCCCTCTTATTCTATTGGCTTTTGAAAGCCAATAGAATAGACTCTATTCAAGAGACTCTATTCTATTGGCATTCGAAAGCCAATAGAATCTATTGGCTTTTGAAAGCCAATAGAATAGACTCTCTTTAAAAGAGTCTAATTCTATTGGCTTTCAAAAGCCAATAGGAATTGTCCAGTCTGTCTCTGCCCTGCTGAGCCCGCCAAAAGTCCCAGTCTGCAAACGGTGCTGCAAGTTGTCTGCAGCTAAGGCGAGCTTTCTGGACGTTTCCACCCCTCCCTGCTGAGCAACTCCTAAATGTAAGTAAAAGAGGGCCAGGGGTGGGAGGTGGGAGGCCGGCGGGCGCAGGGAGGGTTGCTGGCGTGCGTGGGGCCCAGCGGGTGCCTTACCTCTCTTGGGCTGGGCCAGCTGGTGGCCCAGCCGGTGGTCGCCCTGCATCGTCGCTGCCGCTTGCCATGGCCGCCCAGGAGTGCCTGGGTCTGCCTGCCACTGCACCGAATGTGCGGTGGCCAAGGTAAGGCTAGCGGAGCAGCGGCGGGCGCAGGGAGGGTTGCTGGCGTGCGTGGGGCCCGGCGGGTGCTTACCTCCCTTGGGCTGGGCCAGCTGGTGGCCCAGCCGGTGGTCGCCCTGCGTTGTCGCTGCCGCTTGCCATGGCCGCCCAGGAGCGCCTGGGCTTGCCTGCCTCCACACCAAACGGGCGTCTTGTTCCGCGATTGCCGGCTCCGCACAAAAGTTTCTTTTTCTTTCCTTTTCTTTTCTAAATTCTACCCCCTTTCTCCCCCTCTCCTGTCCCCTCTCCCATTCTTTTCTCTCCTCTCCTTCCTGGCAGCGAGATTCGGCCGGCTGAGGGGGTCGCTCTAGCTCGAGCAGGAGAGCCATCTCTATGCTCCTGGGTCACGTGTGGTCGTGCGTGTGGGTCACGTGTGGTCACGTGGGTGCGTGTGTGTGGGTCACGTGTGGTCATGTGGGTGCATGTGTGTGGGTCACGTGTGGTCACGTGGGTGCATGGGGTCGCGGCATTAGGAAGGTTGAGAACCACTGCTCTAGAAAGAGTACAGAGAAGACCAACAAAGATGATTAGAGGACTGGAGGCTAAAACATATAAGGAACAGTTGCTGGAATTGGGTATGTCTAGTTTAACGAAGAGAAGGACGAGGGGGGACATGATAGCAGTGTTCCAATAAATATCTCAGGGGCTGGACAAGAAGCAATGGATGGAAACTAATCAAGGAGAGAAGCAACCTAGAACTAAGGAGAAACTTTCTGACAGTTAGAACAATTAACCAGTGGAACAACCTGCCTCCAGAAGCGGTGAACACGCCAACGCTGGAAGTTTTTAAGAAGAAACTGGACAGCCATTTGTCCGAAATGGTATAGGGTTTCCTGCCTGAGCAGGGGGTTGGACTAGATGACCTCCAAGGTCCCTTCCAACTTTATTATTATTATTATTATTATTATTATTATTATTATTATTATTATTATTATTATTATTATTATTATTATTATTATTATTATTA
>NW_015386965.1:202851-205425 GCF_001527695.2 Protobothrops mucrosquamatus
GAAACTGGACAGCCATTTGTCCGAAATGGTATAGGGTTTCCTGCCTGAGCAGGGGGTTGGACTAGATGACCTCCAAGGTCCCTTCCAACTTTATTATTATTATTATTATTATTATTATTATTATTATTATTATTATTATTATTATTATTATTATTATTATTATTATTATTATTATTATTATTATTATTATTATTATTATCTTCCCACCAAAGTGATGCCTACTAATTCACTTGCAATTGCATACTTTCAAACTGCCAGGTGGGCAGGAGTTGGAGCAAGTAATGGGAGCTCACCATTGCAGGGCGCCTGGGTCTCAAACCCAGGCTGTCAGCTCTCCAGCTGACAAGCTCAGCTGTCTTTAACTGCTGAGCCATTGTGCCCCCCTCATTCTTACATACTGCATTCCAAAGGGAGAGCCATGGAGAAAGGCACATTCATTTTCCTGGCCTTACCTTTTAAAATAAAATTTCATCACACTTTTAAAAACACCGCAGTTAGTTTAGTCATGGTTTTTTTCATATGATATATAAATTTAATAAAATAAAATCCTTAAAAACAAAAAGCCTTAACAATGAAAGAAACCTTTAAAAGAAACAAGAACTCCTGGCTTCAATTTAAGCTGAATGCACTACAAGGCTGTGCCATCAGGAGCAATCTGTTAATTGTAAACTTTACTTTATTTCTTATAATTGCGGACAGGGCAGTAGAGTAATTGAGAACAAACCTGCCTGAGCTGTCTATTATAGCTCAAGAAGAATGGGAAAAAGCACCCCCCAAAAATCATATTAATAGATTGTGCAACTAATTCTCTATGCTTCATTTGATACTTCACTTTTAATATTTCACTGCGGGCAACTCTAGGGTTTTTTTTCCCTGCAGCTTGCAATCCTTCAGTTGTCGTTTTCAACTTGTTCCCACAACATCTCTAAAAGGTGAAATAATTGAATTGGGGAGGGGAATCGACATTTGAGAAATGAAATGATTCCTCCTTTAAAATTACATGGTTAAGAGCAGGGGTCTCCAAACTTGGTAACTTTAAACCTCATGGACTTCAGTTCCCAGAATTCTTCAGCCAGCTGCCTGGGGAATTCTGGGAGTTGAAGTCCACAAGTCTTAAAGTTGTCAAGACCAAGTTAGAGATCCCTGGTTAAGCGGGTAGTACATTACATTGCATTAGCTCTCATTCTCCTCAATGCTGAAGATATTTTTACCATGTTTGCCCAGGGCTATGTATGTATGTATGTATCCTTAATGGTTGCAAAAATGCGACCATATTTATCCAATGATGCAATCTTCTGAGGACGCTGAAGACGCTGGCTGAGGACCAGCGAAAGCTAAGTTGTTTTTTAACTTTGTATATAACTGTTTTTATTGTTTTAAGTATTGTTTTAACAATAAACAACTGGTTTGTACCTCTCCCGGAGATCAAAGATTGCATCATTGTATGTATGTATGTATGTAAGTATGTATTGGAGACCTTGCTCACCCTGCATGATAAATGTGCACTTAGTCATTGCAGGGTATTTTCTCCTTTCTGTTGCATCTCACCCACTCTGAGCTGAAATTGCTATATTTTATTGTTAGGAGATTGCACTTTCCCATTGCACTAATGCACAGGTGTCAAACTCACCACGTCACATGACGTGTCAAAACATATCATGACTTTTTTTGCATTGCTGGAGCTGGGGTGGGCACGGCCTCCACATGATGCAACTAGCCAACAGGCCAGCAGTTTGACACCCCTGCTCTAATGAATGCTGCAGGAAGTAGAGTTGTACATATGTCAGAGGCACACAATTCCCACCCCGGCTATGCCATTTTGTAAATATTTGTAGTTTATATTCATGTTGATATTGAAATGCACAGACAAATTAAAATCCTGCCAACTATTCCCCAGCATCTTTCAAGTTGAATATTAAAAAAGTGTATATATATGCAATCAATAAACCAATTAAAAGAGCAATTGTAACAAACTATAATACCCAAACAAATACAAATCAAACAAGAAGTCAATAAGAGCTGGCTCTGGTTCAGCGGCTGAAAGCTTTTCTGAATAGAAAAGATCTCGCTGACTTTCTAATGCAGCTTTCTCTGATCTGAACTGTTGGAAATTCTTCCAGATGCCCAGAGTTTCTTTTAAAATCTGTGTATGAAAACAACCACAATATTTGGGGGTGGGTTGAGGGTGGCAAGCGCTGTTTTAAGGATAGGCAATTACTAAAAAAAAACATTTATTTTATTTTATTAAGAATTTTATTATTTTATTATGAATTTATTTATTAAGTTTATGTGGCTGCCCAACACACACTAATGGTGACTCCGGGCAGCTTGCAGAAATAAAACCCCAATGCAAAATCCAATAAACCCCTGCCCTCCTGGTGAAAACAATCAAACCGCTTGATAGTTTCCATATCACCCTGAGGTCCCAGGCTTTAATAATAATAATAATAATAATAATAATAATAATAATAATAATAATAATAATAATAATAAGAAGAAGAAGAAGAAGAAGAAGAAGAAGAAGAAGAAGAAGAAGAAGAAGAAGAAGAAGAAGAAGAAGAAGAAGGAGGAGGA
>NW_015386965.1:206607-209422 GCF_001527695.2 Protobothrops mucrosquamatus
TTATATGTTTTAGCCTCCAGTCCTCTAATCAGCTTTGTTGCTCTTCTCTGTACTCTTTCTAGAGTCTCAGCATCTTTTTTACATCGTGGTGACCAAAACTGGGTGCAGTATTCCAAGTGTGGCCTTACCAAGGCATTGTAGAGTGGTATTAATACTTCACATGATTTTGATTCTATCCCTCTGTTAATGCAGCCTAGCAGTATGTTGGCTTTTTTGGCAGCTGCAGCTGCTACATAGGCTAAAAACATAACCAGTGATGGGAGGACCTCAGCAATTTAGGAGTGCTTAAAATTAGAGATTTTCAAGAGCAGCACGGTAGCCTAGAGGTAAAGACACTTGCCTCCCACTCAAAAATTTGATAACTTAATCCCAGGCAGTGGCAGATGTTTCTCTATCAGGGTGCAAAAAGAAAATATTTCCGCAAATTCTGCATAGGCATCAGGAAGGGCATCCGGTCAGTAAACACTCAGCTCCATCCAGACACCCAACTCTACTCCAAATAAAGAGATTACAGGGTCCTAAAAAGAAAAAAAAATGAGAGATTTTCAAGGGCTACAGAGGCAGACAATGTTTTTAAACAATGTGATATTCTCATGCCTTAGACTTGAATTCAATTAATATGCTGTTTTGGTTTGTGTTTTGCTTTTCTTTTCTTTTCTTTTTTATTTTTTTTTGTGTGTGTTTTTTCTTGAACGACTTTTATGTAGCTCTTGGCTCAAAACACATCCCCAATACATTAAAACGTATTTCATTAGAAACAGTAATATTTTAGAGCAGCACCAATACAACCAAGAGTGCTTTCTGATTAAAAATGATTGGTAGGCATGTGAGTGTTGAACAAAACCATTGATTAAGCTGGAAATGGGGTGGAATGGACTTCTGAACGTATGTATGTGTGACAATTTGGACATAGAGTGACCTTAGGGATGTCAAAGGTGACCTGATGAAGCCAATGAGATCTCAGAAATTCAGCCTATGCCCAATGAAATTACAACAAAAAAGCAACAGAAATGGATCTTTCTGTGCTTGTGTCTGTGTGTGTGTGTGTGTGTGTGTGTGTGTGTTTGTGTGTGTGTGTGTTTGTGTGTGTGTTTGTGTGTGTTTATGTGTGCAGGGGGGAGAATTAGAAATATGTAGAGGGTGTACCATCTGTAAATATTTTTGCTGGTTGTCTAAGCTAACTTTTCCCCCCCTCAAGTTACTGCTTCACAGTAGGCAGGCAGACAAACAGGTGGATTGTCTTTCTGTAGGAGAGTGAGACATAACACTCATTTACAATCAACATTCTAGGTTTTCTGAATCAGTGTAAGAGGGGAAGAAAGCACAACAGTCACAAAACAGAACCAAAAAAAAAAAATACTGATTCCCAGCTGTTAAGGATTATGCATGACTCTCCTATTTCCTTCCAGTAGCATTTGCACGTAAAGAGCAGTTGGTGCAAAACAGCACCTCCTCCCCTGTAATTCATCAGCCAGTTGGCAGCTAATTTGATTCTTCCCTTAATTTGATCAAAACCTCTGAAACTAAATCATTTTTTTTGTGTTAAAATTACTCCTCCCCCTCCTTTCTCCTCCACTACTGACAAATACTGTGGAGCGTAAATTTATTCAAGTCTTAACACAGTTGCTGTTTAATTAGTTCTAAAAGTGACTATAAATAAAGACTGGCCAAATTCTGAGTAAAATGAATTCAAAGAAAAGACTGTGTGAGAAAATGGGAGAATTGTGAAGTTTTCCACCAAAGCGTATTTTCTGATCTTGGGTAGAAATATGCAATATAAATAAACTGGAATTCTGCATTGAATTCTCCTATTTTTTGGGGGGGGAGGGGAATGTGGAGAACAAAAATTCAGAATTCTTTGGTGATAAAAAAAACCGTATCTAGTGTTTGGCGGGAGTGGTGTGGAGTAGAGTGGAATTGAACAATCACAGCACATGGTTCGGTGTCACATTTATAGGTGAGGCTGGACTTAGGGCAAAGTTTGAGAGATAGGAGTTTTGAATTACAGGCAGTCCTCGACTAACAACAGTTCATTTAGTGACCGTTTAAAGTTACAACAATGCTGAAAAAAGTGACTTATGACTGTTTTTCACACTTATGACCATTGCAGCATCCCCATGATCATGAGATCAAAATGCATATGCTTGGCAATTGGTTGATATTTATGATGGTCGCAGCATCCCAAAGTCATGTGGTCACCTTTAGCAACCTTTTGACAAGCACAGTCAACAGGGAAGCCAAATTCAGTTTCTGTAATAACTGTGTTACTAACTTAACAACTGCAGAGACTCACTGAACAACTGTGCCAAGAAAGGTTGTAAAATGGGCCAAAACTCACTGAACAGATGTCTCTCTTAACAACAGAAACTGTGGACTCAATTGTGGTCGTAGATTGAGACTACCTGTATGTTTTGCCTCTTTTAGGGCTTACGCTACCAGATGACAGTAAGCAAATTATATCAATTTTTAGAAGGGCTCTGTCAGAAGTAAGTCTTCATCCTGGTTCATCCAAGCTGGGGATAAATAAGCAACATGGTGACTGCTTTGGGAAGAAGGTTACAGTTTATTGAAGAGGCAGAAAGATGGTTCTTGCAAGAAAGAGCAGAGGGAAGAAAGAGGCTGAGCACATGGGTAGTAGGTTTTTATACCCCCTCCAGCCCTCCGTTTGGAATAGTTTCCTGTTCCTGTGGCATGAACCTTGAGGATATCTCTGAGTGTTTTTCTAGGCCTTGATATCTGTGGTTTAATCCTATTATCATATCCTGCTTCCCTGGTGATGGGGCTAATGACTCCTAGAGTTTGGGTGGGGTATGCA
>NW_015386965.1:209584-218575 GCF_001527695.2 Protobothrops mucrosquamatus
GCTTCTTTCTTCCTCATCCCCAACTCATGCCAATAAATCATTCTACGGAGCATCTCACAGCCCCTATATATAGCTAGGGTTATGGGCAATTAGGGGCAATGAAATAATCATTGGGATGACAAATGGAAAATTGTGCTATATACTAAGGAATAGGCAAGAGTTTTTATTACAGCAGGCTCTTATTTTTGAGGAAATCCTTGTGTTTCTTACAAAGTATGGTTCTGTGGCCCTACAGTATCTTTGCAGGACAAATATTTTGGTGACACAAAACAAGGCAGAGTTCTACGTAATGAGACATTTGAGAAAGGAACTGTAGCGTTATCAGTTTTATACATGAGATTGTGCATATGCAAACATTTTCTGTGGGCATTGAAGAAAAAAATCAAAATATCACACAGAAACATACATACACACATACGCATACGTACATACATGCATACATGCATACATGCGTACACATACCCATAGCATAGTTTTGGAGGGAGGGTCAATGAGGGCAACTGATGAAAGCAATGTTGTACAGCTGCATCAAAACATCCAAGCCTTTTGTGTGTTGTGCAGTTGCATGTGTGTACTAAAATGGCAGAGCTTGCTGCACAATGCTGCTTTCATTGTGCTAACAAAAGCTTCAGATCCTTCAGAACCCCTCTGAGATTGAGAACATGATATACCCATAATTTTGGGATTTGAGCTTAATGCTTTTGACCATATGGGTAAACCTTTAACAGAAAATAGAAAATACAAGGCTGCTTGAAGGAAAGATGAGGCAGAGAAAACCCAGAGCATTTTCACAGCATCTTGAAAGGATTGTTGGTGATAGCTGAAGTAGCCTGAAATAAATAATTAACTAAGAGTAAAAATTGTTCAGATTCTAAAAACTCAGATAATAAAAATATATTCCTTAATTAGAGTTTGTGTGGATAAGCAGGACCCAAAGAAGAGCAGCTAAGTATGTTTTTCCCTAAAGAAAGGTAATTCGTCTTATTACAATACATATTATAACTGCAGCATGCATTGCATATGCACAATGTTGGAAAAGGGAGAACATACCAACAAATGCAATGATTGTATGTAAGACATTAGACTGTGCTGAGATGAACAAACTTTCCTTAGAAATAAAAGACAAAGAAGCTACATAATTTTACGAGGTATGGGACATGTATTATAACTGACTAGAATTGCGGAACAAAAATGTACGAGAAGTAATGTAAATAAATGTAAATAAACTTAAGAGATATAGGACATAGTATTGTTAAGGGAAAAGAAAAAATGTATTGTGTATTATGTTTGTAAAGAAAAAAAGGAAAAATAAAAATAAAAAAGGCTCTTAGTTCATTACTGCTCTGTATCGAAATCAAACGGTTACATAAAATCTCTATTTTTGATGTACTTAGGGATGTTATAAGTGTCCACTTTTAATGAGTTTGAAACCGATCATTTGACATGCTGATGCCCAATTGTCTCCTTCTTCAAATTTGATTTGAACTGAAATATAAGCCATTCCCAACTGCCACTACTTCAAGGAGTAAAGCTTGCTGGCTGCTTACTATGATTGTTGATCCACAGAACTTTAACGGGAGTGTATGCTAAGAAAAACTTTATGAACCAGTCAACATTAAAGGGGCATTGATTTGAATTATTCATCTGAGAATCTGTTTAACTCAAATATATTAGTTGGGCTGACTAGTACTCTGAAATCTCAGGGAAGCAAATATCTTCAATCTGAAGAAACATAAAATCAACACCTCAAGAGAAACTGTATCTTTTCAGATGTTGCTACACTTGAAGTCCCAGCAACCCTTGTGGAAGGAGGTCCACACAGAAAGGTACTTTTTCCCTCCCTTTCTGGTGCTGTTGTTTTGAAGAAATCACAAAGCTTGCCTTCCACTTTTTTAAGATACACAAATATTCTCAAAGCAATATACATTAAATGCTATGTATGTGTGTACCTGTGTGAAGGCTATCTGTGGGAGGATGGAAGAAGAAAGAACACTGAGGTCCGGGGGGAAAAAAGAGAGCATGAGGCTGGAGCAGCTGGTGATTGAAAAGACAAGAGGAAGCCGCTATGAGCAGTCTAACTAAAGGGGGGGGGGAACCCACCCAACTGCAACAACTAATAATGATAATAATAATAATAGAGAAGCAATAGCCTGGCAGAGCTGAGGTTTGCTACCAAGTGACTCACACAGCAAACATAGCCAGAAAAAATATCTGCAGAGAGAGCACATCAAAAATAGAACACTGCTATGTGAAGAGAGAATGGGAAAAGGGGGGGGGGTGAAAGTAAATGTTGATAGAATGGCTGCAGCAAACTCTGCCAGCAGTTCATAGGAACATGTGGTTGAATAAGATCTTGGAAATCTCTAGTCCAACACCCTGCCCAGTGCATACAGACTAATACTACCCATTTTTTTCTTGAAAACTTTCAGTGATGAAGCACCAACAACTTCAGGAGATAGACTGTCCCATTGCTTAATAGCCCTCACAATATTGTTTTAGATGCTGCAGAAAACAAATCTACACCTCCTTTCCCTGTGACATTCCTTCATGTTTTGGAAAACTTGTATTATGTCTTCCCTTAACCTTCTGTTCTTTAGGCTAAACTTTCTGAGTTTCTTTAATGCTGCTTGTAGGATTTATCCTCAAAACCTCTTACCATCTTTGTCTCTCTTCTCTGCATAGTTCCAGGTTTCTTGCCATTAAAGAGACAACCTTCAATTCTGGCGGAAACTATGCAATAGCTTAGTTGATGTATGTATGATCTGCTGATGTATTTCCCTATCTCACCTCAACTAGCAGTAAAATAAGGGTCCCAGGGTAACACATGTCACTAACTCCTCCAGGAGCTCTTTGCTTGTTTGCATATGCTGCTTGTGTTAGACACAACCCAAACTTCTGCACCTTTTCTGACATGGCATAAATTAACACATCAAAACATTGCTGTGCCATTCTTCTGCATGTATAGATTTATGTGTTTTCTGGTTCTTTCCTTTCCTTTCCTGGAATAGAGAAGCATCTATTGAATGCCTTGATTGTAATGCGGTGATTACAGGCACACGAAGCTTTGTAGAAGGGCAGCAACAACTATAATTTATATTTTTGAGAAAAAGGTTGTACTTTCAAGCTGTGTTTAAAGTTATTCATCCTCGAGTCATTTCTCCTTCCAAAGGGATCCAAAATTTAAACCTTTTTTCTTTTCCAAAATGTAAACCCCATTTTCGTGTGTGTGTGTGTGTGTGTGTTTGTGTGTGTGTGTAATTTGGGATATACTGTGCATATACTGTACGTATTCCAAAATAAAATACAATTCATTCTACTTTACTACTTCAAGATTTTTGGAACTCAAGAAGTGGCGTCATGGCAACTGAAGACAGGGCATTTCCTAATGTTACAAACTCAGTTATATGCCTTCTATGAAGAGTTACATAGACTTAAATAGTCATTATAAAACATATCATGTATTCTGTTCCTGCAGGAGCTTTCTGAAGTCTCTGCCTCCAATTGCATGCACAATGTTTGCAACAACAAAAGTCAGCCTTCACAACGAGAATTAAGTTTGATTTTTTAAAAAAAAAATGATAACAATTTCAGTACCGTCTAAAAACCATATAACAATATAGGTTCCTATTTTACTGGCTCAAAGACTGATCTAAAATAATGTACTCTTTACAGATTTTAAGAAGAGACTTTTTAAGAAGAACGTTTAAGAGACTGGAGAGCCAATTGTCTGGAATAGTATAGGGCAGACATGTCAAACTCGCGATGTCACGTGACATCATGTGCCGTATCGAAGCTTTTTCTCCATTGCTGGCAATGGGGTAGGCGCAGTTTCTTCATGACGCGTCCAGCCCACGGGCCGGCAGTTTGACACCCTTGGTATGGGGTCTCCTGCTCCATCAGCATTGATGATGTTACCTAATTTGGTCGTGAAATGTCTGCAAGAAAACAACTAAGGTCAGTGAACATCAAGGATCCCACACAACATGAATTTACCTGTTATTACATATATATCCCTTCTATCCTTTAGGAACTCACAGCATAACATATGATGAATTACTCTTTTTTTACCCTTACAACAACACCTATTCTGTGAAGAAATTTTGGCCAGAAGATATAGACTGCCTAAGCTCAACATATGTTATCTCCACACAGCCTTGGGAAAGAGGATTCCACTCAGTCTGCTTCTGAGAAAGTCACTAAAGAAATCTTCCTTTCAGTCCTTTCCCAAAGCATAAGCTATGAGGAAGGTGGTTGAGAAGGGCTTTGAAGCAGGGCAACGTGAAACAGAATTGCTTCATTTCAGTCTTCAAAGTGAAGAGAGTAAATGTTTCAGAAAACAGCTTCAAATCAGTCTTTTAGTCAAAGTTTCTTGAATGCACCCTACAAAGATTCACACAACTCTAAAGAAATAAGTAACCAGTAACTGAACTCAGACATTCATATCACCGAAGAAGCTAATATATAAGCACTGACAACTGAAAAGCAAGAGACCCTTCTTTTTAGTGTAAGTTAAATATTATTTAGCTCAATTTTTTCCATTAATCCATTATTTTATCACATGTCAATAATTTCAAAGAGACACAATTATTGCAGGTTACATAGTACTGCAAAGTAAGTTTGATAGCAGGGCTCAATTATGTCATTTTTCTGATAATGTGTTAGAACAGCCATGTTAGTCTAAGACAGTGTTTCTCAACCTTGACAATTTTAAGGCATGTGGACTTCAACTCCCAGAATTCCACAGCCAGCAATGCTGGCTGTGGAATTCTGGGAGTTGAAGTCCACATGCCTTAAAATTGTCAAGGTTGAGAAACACTGGTCTAAGATGACCAAATATGAAGAATCTGATTGCACCTTTTCCAACTAACCCATTTTATTGAAAAGCAAGAATTTTCATGAAGTGCAGCTCACTTGATCAGATGGATAGGGTGTCAGTCCTAGACTGATGTAGGATTTAAATTGGGATGAGCTAAAAGTGGAAAGGTGTAGGGAAAAGAGAGGCTGCATGTGAGACAGATTACAACTACCTAATCAATTCACAATTGCAACATGTTAAAACTCAGTTATGTTTGTTGAGATATTCTGAGATCTCAACAAATCCCTCTGAATGTTCTGTCTAAAATACATAAGGATACTTACCAGCTGTTGATTCAGGTACATTTCTTTTGACATAAAACAAGTAAATACCACAAATAAATTTTATCTTTTGGGTGAGCAGAACTTATGTATTAGGTTTTCAAGGCAGTTTAAATACATTCAATGCCCTAAAAAGAAAAAAAAATATAATATGACATTCTCAGAAAAATCCCATATAAGGATAACTGCAAGAATATTTTTAAAAGTAAAAAGAAAACACATGTAAGGAAACTTGATGGTTAGATGTGTCAGTTTCCTTTCATTCTCAGAGAAAGTATTTAATTATTACAAAAACTCCTTTTTGTCTTGATCTTGCCTTTCTCTT
This sequence comes from Protobothrops mucrosquamatus, assembly GCF_001527695.2. Taxonomy (NCBI): domain Eukaryota; kingdom Metazoa; phylum Chordata; class Lepidosauria; order Squamata; family Viperidae; genus Protobothrops; species Protobothrops mucrosquamatus. Next base: position 215,046 of record NW_015386965.1, read on the forward strand.
TTTCTTTTATTCTTTCTTGACAGATATAGCTGGAAATATTAAGGACAACTATGGTGCATTAGATAGAATTTATATTTATTTTCTGGCAGGATGGTCCCATTAGAGGGGATTAGATACAATTATTATGTAACTTGTTATGATATGACATGAAGCAAAGATCTAAAAGTGGAATTAGAATTCTTTCTACACCATCTTCAGGTATTTATATAATAATGATGCAACATCTAAGAATTCAACAGTGTTTCTTGTGGCTGCAATCCTGTGTGAGAGAAAGCTGAATATGATAAATTTCTGGTTTTCAAATACAGGTAACTTCAAAACACCATCAGAAAAGGATTAGCAACATTTTTTTAGGTATTGAAAATATTCCTGCTCAAGAATGATTTGAATGAAATTTTCTTTGTCTCAGGCTTCCATTATATTGGCTCAGCTGAAAACTCTGATGTAAGCTAAGAATTATCATAAAGAATAGAAAAGGCATAATGCAGGTCTGGGCTCTGGTGAAAAAAGCAGTTTCAGAACTTTGGACAGCTCACCATAGGAAACTTCAGATGCCATGAACTCTTCTTAAAAAGACAGGTAATCCTCGACTTACGATCACAATTGACCTCAACATTTCTGTTGCTAAGTGAGACAGGTGTTAAGTGAGTTTTGCCCCATTTTACATCCTTTCCTGCCACAGTTGTTAAGTGAATCGCTGTCATTGTTAAGTTAGTAAACTTAAGTGAATCTGGCTTCCCTATTGACTTTGCTTGTTAGAAATTTGTAAAATGTGATCACACCCCAAGACACTGCTACCATCATCAATATGAAACAGTTGTCAAGGATCCGAATTTTGACCATGTGACTATGGGGATGCTGCAATGATTATAAGTGTGAAAAACAGTCATAAGTCATTTTTTTCAGTGCTGTTGTAACTTCAAATGGTTACTAAATGAATGGTTGTAAGTTAAGGACTATCTGTGATCAAATAAATGTCTAAGAAGGGGCAACATACTGCTGTCTCTAAATCTAATGAGCCTTTTATCTTTTTTTTAAGACTCAGAATATTATCTGATTTAGGCATTTCCTCAGCTGGCCATGTGGGCTGGGAAATTCTGGGAGTTGAAGTCCACAGGTCTTAAAGTTGCCAAGGTTTGACATCCCTGCTGTAGAGGATCCCAGGGCCTTGAAGTAAAATAGCAGAAAAAGAGATGTTGTGTTCCTCTGGATTTAAGGCCTCTTCAGAGTTTTGCAGAACTGCTAATCCCGGAGACATGTAGCCCCAAATAACTGCCTCTCTCTCCTATATTGGTACTTCTTAAACAATACGAACACTGGGTTCTTGGTGCTGTCAAAACTTGGCTTTCATCTTAGAGTCATTTCATTATTAGGCTGGAATATGTGTATTATATGCCATCAGTGCCTTGACATGAACTTTGGTGGTTGTTTATAACATATATTTTTTCTTGTATTATGAGGGTACTATTTCTTCTGATTGCTATCTGCCACTGCACATTCCTGGCCCTAGTTCCTATTATCTCTCTTTGGCCCTACTGTTTCTGGAACAGCTATGTTAGATGTGTCATTATATCAATGTTAGACATGTTAAATGCATCATTACCTGTTACTGAGATCCTCATTTTTCTTCCTATATCCCTTCAATCAGGAAAAATGGTTGGTCCATCTTTGAGAAGTAAATGGAAGAACTGGATTACTGGAGAGTGAAATTACAGTTATATTCTATTTCCATAGAATCAATGCCCAAGAAAAAAAGTATAAAAACTTTCATTAAATATAATTACAATAAACAGAGTCTATTCATGATTAAAACAGTTCAAGGAGGAGAAAGTTGGTCTTCTGTATGGTAGAAGAAAGTTTTGAGGTAAAATTTGGTTTAAAAAATTATATAGATTCAATATTAATCTGATAGCACGTTATGGAATGAATCATTTTTCTTGCCAGCAATTATTTAATTTATCAAAAAATTCTATTCTGCTCTTCTAGTACATATGCTTTCATCCGGGTGGATTAAAATATGTAAATGCAATTCTTCATTCATTCATTTATTTATTAAATTTCTACATTGCCCATTTCACCTAAATGTCAATGCCTTTAAAATGATTAAAAGAAAAGGAAAAGTACAAAGGCATAGCTAAAACATTGCAAAAATGAATTATGAAAAAGGCAGAGACAGGCCATAATTTATTCTAAATGTTACATTTTCTCTAGAATGAATACCATCTTGAAAAGGAAGAATTTTATCCACTTGCAGAAGAACAGTGAAGATTGAATTAGGATATTCTGAATATTTCACACATCCATTTTGAAGATTAGTGACAATAATAATGATTAGGGAGTGAAGGAAAGCATATAATATGGGATTAGGTGGAGACATCCATTTTTTGAGAATTTCAGTGTTCAAGAAGAGAAAGAAAGAAATCCCAATGACTGTAGAAATATATTTGAAAATATCTAGTCTAATTATTAATGAATATGTGTTGTTACTTCAGCTGCTACAAAGCTGGCTTAGTGAGTTTTGCAATGAAATAGTCTTACCTCCTTCACAGGATTACAACTATTGTCAAATTGTAACAACTGTTTGATTATATAAAAGAAAATAAAGTATACCTATTTACCCTATTTCCAGAAAGCAGGCAAATCACAAATGTTATTGTTGTTTGGAATGCACATTTATAATGTCATGATGTGAAGATAATAGAACAGGTATATTTGCTACAATGAACTATGTAATAAGGATACTCAACTTCATTAAATAAGTTAAACTTTATTTTGCATAGATAATTTTTAATCTGATATGTGTAAAAGCAAAAGTAAAAAATTCAAGGCTACAAATCTATTATCCTGTGGCAGGTTAAATTCAGGAAATATGTTTCTCTGCCATATCCCCTTGTCATAAAAAGAAAAAATCCAATTCCACTGAACACAAGGGAGACAAATGTCCCTTGCAGCCAGCTGAGATGTTTATAAAATGCTCCTGCTAACTATGTCTTGCTAGAGATGCAGTTACTTTAATACAGGCATGTCAAACTGCCGGCCCGCAGGCCGGATGCGTCATGTCAAAACCACATCCACCCCATTGCCGGCAATGGGGAAAAAGTCACAATACATCGCACGACATCATGTGATGTCGTGAGTTTGACATGCCTGCTTTAATACAGTGTATCACATACGAACCATAAAAATGTTGGCTTTATGTACTATATGTGCACGTGGTTATGTGTTTGAAAGACAGCAGAACAGATATTACTTCAAGCATAAAGTCACAATGATATTCTGCAGAGTAAATTCATAAATGTTCATAATCAAGTTCTTGAAACAGCTACCTGCTGAAAGAAAACCATATTTTTTTTTATTTTTAGGCAGTATCATATATTATCAACCCTAGATTTTAATGTAATATAAATACTAGTTAATTGTACAGCTTGTGGGTGTTAAATTACTTACATATATCCTGTTTTGATGCAGTCAATAATTTATCAGTGATAAATACTTGGAACCTTAATGCTTTTTTAATTTATTTATGTATT
>NW_015386965.1:219246-238687 GCF_001527695.2 Protobothrops mucrosquamatus
TTAACTGATTATATTGGAACCAGGAATTTACTAATTGTCCCTCCAATAGTTCTTCTATTGGTTTAAGCTCCCAATTCTGACCAACCCATATCAATAAATCTTTATAAGTTATTGTATCTAACTTTACTCCTCTAGTGACCCCTTCTATTGCTTGTTCAGGAACAGCCCAAAGTGGAATTTTATAACTCAATCTGTTATAGTATTTCCTCCAAACTCTTAACAATGCATACCTTAAAATATGGGCTTTAAATGCCTTATCCATCTTTTTATTATAAAGAAGGTATGCGTGCCATCCATATAACAAATCCCATCCTTCTAAACTAAGCATCCTCTTATTAGTTAATGCTTGAAATTAATGTAATGAAGTTTCATGGCCAAGTTATTTTTTAGAAAGCATATATTGGAGGGGTCTGCCTTTCATTTCAGTATTTCCAAAGTTATGTTGTATATGGAAATTGCAATCCAGTATAGTTGGAGGACAGTAGGTTAGTAAATTGTAAGTAAGTAGATATTATTTTGAGCCGAGTTATATTTCCCATATAATTTCAAAGACTAAATCACTCTTATTGTATTTAACATTTGAGATTAATTTTATCACAAACCAAATTGGCAATAACTAATATCTTATTCTGATTTTCAAAGCACAAGAACAATACTACCTGTCATTTTATGAATATCATTTGACTGAATTTCGTACTTGAGAGACTGCACACCCTTTGGCAAATAGAGCTATGAAAATTAACACTGTGTGACCAGCCTGTTGAGTATAGCTGAATTTAGTGATGACTGTAAGCAAAACAATTTTAATGGATACTGAGAATTGAGTACTTCTTAATACGTTTTGTTATGCTTAGGAAAAAGGTATTATACGCAGATATCTTCTGCTCAACAGCAATTTAGAGAAAATGTGATCAGAATCTTTTCCATATTCCCATGTGTGAGTGGGAGAATAGTATTCTTTATTTGTAGGATTGCAATCAATTTAATTTAATGATAAAAAATAATGGAAGTACAGAATAAGGGACTTGAAGTCACTCTTCAACAGTTTTCATTCTGGCTGGAGAATTCTAGAAGTTAAAGTTCACACATCTTAAACTTGCTGCATCTGAGACTAATTCTTTGCTATTCGTTTATCTTGGAATAGGACATCTGAATAACATGCTACAGCACATAAGACACACACAGACATATCCTTGACATTTATTCATCTAAATTCTATTTTGTTTTATAAATTATAGTGAGAATAACTATTCAGCAGTTGCAGTTCTCCTCTGCTACCTTACCACATGTGTTCTATTCAAATAATATTTAGCAACATGTTTGTTCTTACTGACCAGGGGGATTTAAAGCTAAAGATCCTGTTTCATCAATTTTCCTTCTCATTTGGCTTTAGGCAGGTAAAGGGGTGATGTGTTGTAAGATGTACAGTGTGGTTGGCTTTTCCCCTCTAAGGCAGCCATTTCCACCAATTGTATAACTGTAATTAATTATGCAGCCTTTAGCCCTGCATAAAGCTATGGGGACATGCACATGGTTACTTGATTTAAAATAAAAAAGCAAGATTTATGAAACAACAATACAGCCTTGCACTGCTTCTGCAGTTGTTACAAGCTACATGGCAAAAAAAACCATATTCATTCCAACTCTGCTTGGAGTGTGTCCAAGGACTGAATCTTCCAAATTGCTTCATTTAGCCCTGAGAGAACAAAGCCATCATTAAGGTAAAGCATAAAAGGAGAGCATTGCTGCAAAACTGAATATGACTGTAGGTGAGCTGCATTAAAGTGAAGAGTAGTTTTAGTTAAGAGTAGTTCATTACAAACTTGCTGAAGGTAAACTGTATTATATGTGTACTTCATGTGATTGTATTCAATTGTATTCTTGAGGAAACTGTGGGATCAGTTTCTGGATCTCTGATATTTATTATATTTTCTTTGGTTTTATCAGGTTAAGTTCTTCCAGCTGAAATTTATACTTGAAGAGCAATTGAACTGAGGGTGAAATTTCCAAGAAGCAGAATTCAATTAAGAGGGGTTATTGAACTGTATTGTATGTATGCGTTAAAATAGATTGCAATTATATTTTGTTTTATTGTTTCATATAATTTCTATATGAACTAAATAAACATTCAGGTTAGATCTTTCTCAGTCTTCTTTCCATCAATAGATGTCACCTGTTCACTCTGTATATCAGTGGTTCTCAACCTTTTTAATGCCGCGACCCCAACTGGTCGTAAGTCGAGGACTAAACCGGTCGTAAGTCGAGGACTAAACCGGTCGTAAGTCGAGGACTAAACCGGTCGTAAGTCGAGGACTACCCAACCGGTCATAAGTCGAGGACTTTCCCTGCCCGGGAGCGCCGCGCATGCGTGGTTCCGTCCCCTGCGCCGGCCGAGGCGTAGCTTGAAAGCAGCAGAGACGGAGCAGGCCGACCACCAGCTGGCCCAGCCCAAGGGAGGTAAGGCACCCGCCGGAAAAGGGGAAAAATGGCGAACAAAAAAATGGCGGACAAAAAAAATGGCGGACAGCCTTGCTTGGCGACCCCCGTGAAATGGTCGATCGACCCCAAATGGGGTCCCGACCCACAGGTTGAGAACCACTGCTGTATATTAACATTCTATTTTGTAATATTTCTCTGCTTATTTAACAGAAGCCTTTCCATTTGGATAGGCATGGATATAAAATGGTACAAAACAATATAAGCTCAAAATTGCTATTACATATGTCATCCTTATTGAAAAGTATGCTAAAGCTTTAATATTAAAACTTCTTGTTAAATTGAATCCATCAATTTATATATTTGCATTAACAGCTATTTCAACTGTTCTATATGTATAGTCTTTTAATATCCTTATATGTTCTTACATTCATTAGCTGTCAGGGGAAATATATGTGAGTTTGCATCATTCCATCAGCTTGCTTTTTTTAATCTTCTCATATCTTCATTTATTCATCATCTTTACAAAAGAGGGGGGGAGACAGCTGATGAAAATATAATGCTGAAGCCATTCTCATCATAAGAGAGAAAGGAATACTTAGAAAATAATCTATTCTTAGATCAGGGAAAGAATAAATGGTTGATAGCTTTTTAGAAGTCAACAGCTGCTTGAACAGCCTTGCACAATTGTAGCCACTGTGGGAAGAAGGACAAAGAAAAATATTCTTTGATTTTTATCTATGCAATTTCTTCACTTGCTTCTCATTAGAATTATGGCTTTGATTTTTGACAATGAAATTGAACTAAAAAGGAGATCTTGTATAGATATATTTTATAGAGCTGATAGCCATGTGACCATCTTTATTTGACAGGACAACAGAATTCTCCATTTTGCCTCTGCATCATGAAATATATCAGCTCATTATATCACTGCAAATGCCAGTTCAGAGGAAGAGGAAACTGGCAGAAGTGCCAGGGCCATCCAAGCAGCACAAGTGTCAGCAGGGAAAGTCTGAAGAAATGATGGTGAGAATGTTATGATGATAACATGTCAAAAGTCCTCTCAAACCAGCCCTGGCTTCAATCCTATGCCATAAATATTCCTAGCACTTTTATTAAGTTTCCTCTCTCTTTAGTTTAAACCTATATTTTGGTTTGTCACACCATATAACAGCATCCAGCTGATCTCCACTGAGGCCAAAATGGGAGTAGCCATCTTCAGACAAGCAAGCTAGAGCAAATTAAGTAAGTTATTGTGATATAGGGCAAACTGGACCCCAAAAAAGTCTCCAGTTCCATGGACCAGGTTACAAAACAGTTTAAAAATATATACAAAATAAAGACTATAGAATCATAAACAAATGATGGAGAACACAGATAAATTATACAGGATACTGTACAGTAATAGGTAAGTATGAAATGCAAATTAGAAAACACATTAGAAATAAAACACAGGGAAGACTTTGTTGGGAAAACATCTATTGTGCTATTTTCCTAACAAAAGTACCATTTACAAAGAAAGTTTGTGTCTTCCTGGTTCTGATTGGTGCCATCTCCTAGCTGAACTTATGAAGAATTATTAGGGATACGTATGCAGGGTTTATCACATGTTCAGAAGCCTTACATGACCTTCCAATCACAGGTAACTACCATGAATATTGCCAGTTTCTCTCTGTTTTGGAACTGCACTCGACACTTCCAGCTTAGGGTGGAAGGAGAGTTGACAAAAGTAACACAGTGGTCCTGACACACTTTTATCATATGAAGTCCTTTCTTAGAATTAATAGAAGAAATTAGACTGAATGTTTAAAAAGGAAATCTTTTTTAAAAGAAAGAACAGATATCCTTAGATCCATTAGATGGCATTCTCTCTGAAAAAGCATAAAGCTGGACATAAAATATTAAATCCAGTGGGATGTCAATGGCACTATCTGGATGCTAGGAGAAACAGAGTATAAAAGAAAAGTAGAAATTATGGCATAGAAACATTGATTTCTCTCAAGGTAAATATTAGAGTAAATATTACTCTAAGAAAGTTTTGTTTCTCATTGACTTTAGAATAAAAAAGGGAACTATCCAATAAACGCCTCCGTTCATCTTGTCCAATTGTAACACTATATGCAATATGTCTCCTAGAGAAATGCATCATTCAGTTACCTGCCTACAGAACAGGAAAAAGATTATTTCATAGCAAAATGCTTCTTGGCCATACATCATTCTTCAATTGAAGTTGCTTTTCCTGGAATTTTTACTTATGGGAAAAAAACAGGATTGAATTATGTTCAATCTGAAATTGAGATTAAAATGAGAAAATGTTGAAGAACAAATAATTAATGGCAAGCATTTCCAAAACATCTCAGAAACCACATAGTTATCAGAGGGGAAATTCATATTAAAGCAATGAACTATTTCTTTAATTACAATTATTTTAAACAGGCTGTCAAATTACCAACATTAATGCCACAACCTTGATACTCCTTGCATTTAATTGAAATTCATGTCCAATAATGGAAACAAGCACATTTTTTAACATCAATTATTTGATGGTATTGTACAAAAAAAAATCAGTGATGTCAGCTATTCCCACACAATGATGTTAATTCAGCACTGTCATACTATTTTCATTTAGATTTTCAAAATTTTACCAGTAACATTTTGATTGAATAGACTGCATGGAAGTATCTCTTCATACTTTCTAGGACAACCCACAATGAAACTTTGCCCTAGTCTTGACGCTCTAGGCAACTGGCTGGTTTCTTGTTTTCCTCACTCCCCGATCTTCTGTCATGATGGAAAGAATGGCTCTTTGCATTACTGCCTGGGGCACAATCAACAAACTTGCTCACCTGGTAAATTTAGCACTAGATTGAGTGTTAATACACCATTAATTCCAACAACATTCCCTTCTGTCAATTAAAGATACTGAATGGTCATAGCAGAATTTGGAAAAGGAGAATTAGTCTATGTTCCCTTTCTAGTGTCTAGCATATAATTGCTGACATAATTTGTTTCAATGCTCTAAAAACATAATAGAAAACAGGTTCCATTTGGAGTACTATTATTTAAATTATTAATTTAATTGTTCTTATGTTTTAGTTTTTAAAAAAGTAATTTGCATCCTGTGCTATCCTTAATTCAATAATTCTCATTTGGGAACATGTTCCCAATATTATTAAAGTTATCTAATCAGATGGGCAAAATTTATTTTAACTAAAATTACTATTATGCTTTGGAAGTGATTGCTAATGTGATCCCTTGAGTAAAGGATGGAATAAGAAATAGCTTTTGCTGTCACTGCTGGCATTCAACATCAATGTGCTGCTTTCTTTTCAAATTCAGAACAGTAATATTTATTGGAAAGTTTTGTCTTTTCTTCTTTACAATTCAATAACTTTTATCTAACAGAGCCTCATTCATTTATGGATTTCACGCAGAATAGCCAGTAACAAGTAAGAAAAACAGCAAACTCTTGGAAAAAAAATAGAACAGATAAGATAGTTTACAAAAGAACTTATTAAATGGAGGTACTATTTGTTCTTTTGTATTAATTGAAATAATTGCAGTGGCACTGCTGATTTCTTCATTTTGTTGTTTAGAAAATTATAGCCAAGGCCACCAATTTACAGCAAGGGTGGGCAATTAAGTGCTGAACAGGTTGCCAAGTCTGAGATCAGGAGATGAAAATTAGTATGAAACCATTTATTCCTTTACACACATATTCTCCATACAACACTAATCATACAGCAATATATTCCCTATTTTTATTTATGCCTTCCCAGCAATCCACTGCACAATTCTCTACTTTCTAGCTGCTTGTGATTTATTATTACATGCCATCAAATCAATGTCGAGTTTTTGCAACCACATATATACATTTTCTCCATGAAGATCCGTCCCTAGCCTGGTCCTTCAGCTCTTCTAATTGTGCACTCATTGCTACTTTAACTGATTCTATCCACTTGCTGTTAATCATCCTCTTCTTCTTTTCATCTTTCCCAGCCTTCTCCAGAGAACCTTGTCCAAAGGGCCGGGTCTTCGTACAATGTGGTCAAAGTGGTACAATTTGACTCTGGTTATTTATACTGGGCAGTGTGATGGCTCAGCTGTTAAGACTCTGGGCTTGTCAGCTGGAAAGCTGATAGCCCAGGTTCAAGACCTGAGCACCACATGATGGGGTGAACTCCTGTTACTCACCCCATCTCCTGTCAACCTAACAGTTCGAAAGCATGCAAATGTGAGTAGATAAATAGGCACCACTTCAGTGGGAAGGTTACTGCATTCTGTAGTTTCATGCTGGCTACATGATGATGGAAATGTCTCTCAAACAATGCAAGGTCCTTTGGTTGAGAATCAGAGATGAGCACTGCCCCTTGAGTCAGTCACAACTGGACAGGGGAAATCTTTAGCCCTATTTTATACTTCCAGTGAGACCTCTAGGTTGACCTGTGCTTTTAGCAGTGCAGAATCAGGGTTTTGATCTATGCCAGTGAGTTAATTTGGTACTTAGCAGGGATTACATTGCACGGCTTCTTGATATTAATGGTAATAAGAAGACTAGCATTTTTCTTTCTTGCCAAGCATCTGAACATCTGGCCAGTGGGACAAATGGGCAGCACTATTCGCATATCTTTTGTAAGTGCAATGCATTGGGTTGTAGAGAGGAAAGTAATATTCATGTGTTTCTTTTAAGTCACATTACTGTTTTTAAAACAACAAACACAAGTAAATAATAACAATAGGTGAATTTAAGCAAACTGGAATAAGAAATCTGTATACATCTAAATAAATAAATATCAATAGAACAAATTGGGACAGTCACTTCATGGCAGCAAAGGGATAAAATTTTCTGAACCTAAAATTTGCCACCAACTAGTGATAATCTGAATTACTGCAGCCCAATTCTGGTGGCCCCACTACTATAATGTAATTGCTGATCTTCAGTCCATTTCCGTTCTGTATGTATTGTACACTGTCATAAACCATTTGTATCAAATTTCAGTCATTGAATTTTAAAAAGTGCAAGAAAAAATAATATTTGTACACAATTAACCTTAATGTATATGTTTTTGTAGACCTCTTTTCTTACTGCTCGTATCACTGTAGGGAACTTTTGCTAACATGTACATTCTGTGCAAGTATTTCAAGGAAGAACTGAATGGCAAAAAGCAAGGATGTATAGTATCTATTTGTCTAATAGCTCAGAAAGTGCAAATTAGTTCAGCTAGCTTAATACAAATCAAATTACCTTCTTCAGCATACCTGTTTAATACACCTTCATATCTGATGCTGAGCCCATCCCAGGACCATGATGTTAGCTCTACAGCTTCTCAATAGGTCTTCATAACCCAACAGAGAAAGACACTGCAATATGCAGGGACCACAGATTCAAGATGAGAGTTGTCATTTGGTGGGCAAGGAAAAAAACCAAACATGTTGGAGAAAGAAGAGAACTATTATTTAATATTAAATTTACAATCACCTATTGTATTCAAAAAAGAAAAAAAATGATATAAATGTAAAAGAATTCTCATAGTTAATGTGCAAAGTAATTTTTCAGTATGCTAAATAATGAGCATGCAAGCAAAAGTAAGCAAAGATCATTTTATCCAAGGATTTAACTAAGAATAAAATGTAAGAAAATGAAACAAAATTGCAGCTAGGTGCCAGTCTTAACTGCAAAAGATCCCCAAGAAATGTAAGGCTATATTTGCTTAATTTAAGCCAGAATTAGTTGGTAATATCAGGATGAATGAATGGAATTTAATTATAGTCTAGCAGAGAATAGAATAAAATAGAATAGAGATAATCCAACTTTGTGCTCGACAGATGAAAAAGATTAATGTGGCTGATGATTTCTTATCTAAAGAGTTTCAAATATTAATGATATTTTTAGCAATGGCCTGCTTTGATTGATACAGGTTTTTGTTAATAAGAGAAAAGAGTTCATTAAATGATTCACTTTGATTTAACTCAAGCTTCTTTAGAAACATTTAACTATTGAAATATGGCAATTATTTCCTCATTCTTACCTGGCATGTGAGCTACTCTGGCATGGCAAACCCTGTCAAGTACACAGAGGAGAAGCTACAGCTTGTATGATAATGGCTGTAACTAGGGTGAGAATTACAACAGATTACTTATCTGTTGAAGCCATATGACAAATCATGCGTTCTGTGCTTCATTCCTTTGCCTGGCAAACCCAAAGGTGTGTCATTCCACACTGACATGGCAATTGTTTCCATCAAGAGCACACTGACAAAGATTCATGCCAAGACCAATGAAACTGGGTTTTGTATTCCCCCTTCTGAATTTATCCCAAGGTCTCTTGAGGGCCTGTGGACAAAAAGCAGTGAATGTGTCCACTGTTTCCTCCATCTTTGGGGACACTGCATTAGGAAGACAAATGACTAATTCACCACAGCCAAATGTTGCACATTTCATGATTAAATACATGCTTCCCCAGACTTGGCTTTGTTTGTTTCCCTTACAATGTGCATGTTATATTCTCCTTATTACTATTATTTTGCATTGCTACATAACTATACTCTAAAATGCTGAAAGAATTTATCCAGATCATAACTCTCTTTCCAAGCATGAATCAAAATGGACTCAGAAATGTTATCCCAGTGCTTTGCAGAAATATTTAGCTAGGATACTTATTCAAATATATAACTGTGTGGTGATTTTTAAAAACCCAGGTTATATTCAGTCATTTGCTTAACCATGGAACATGGTTTAAATATCTGGACAGAATAAAATTCTGTGTTTTAACATGTACTTGGATGGCTATATTATTGTGACAAAGGCTTGCTTTGCTGTAATTAACCATGTCAAAAGGTCCTGAGCAGCCTTGCACATGTTGATGCTAATGTATGAAAGAAATAGCATCTGATCAGGAATATCCATAGTATAAATGCTAAATTCCAGTAATACCTCTCATGAGCACAATAGCACAGTGTACTGCTTCCTATACACAAAACCTTCATCAGAAAAGAAAGCTTGCAGCCATCAACACATAAAGCCAGATGTTCTATAGTCCACAAGGCACAGGTAAGTAAGAGGTGAACAATGGCTTATCACATGGTTGTTTCATCTGGACCGTTTTAACTACCCTCCATGGATGCATTTATTATTGTTTAAAGTTGTCTCAAGTATCTGTTGGTGGCAGACTTTCCTCTTATTCCATTTCTAGTATTGTAATCAAGTTGTTAGGAAAGTTAACCATCCTTGCTGTTAAGTACAATGTAAGCACATACAGGAACACAAGCATGAATGTTTGCTGAAGGGAAGACAGGAGTGCAAGTACTACTTTATCCATGCTCTATTAATATCTAAATTAACCTACTGCAATTTGTTCTTCCCATTTGAACATTTATCAAAAATTTCACTTAGCCCCAAATGCAATCACTGAATTACCACTGAATTACAATTAGCCTTGATTAATATAATGTCCTCTAAATAAAATGTTCTTCTTAAGGAGAATTGCTTGGCTTTAATCATATGATCTTTTTGCCACCAAGTACAAATATTTAATTGGCAATTTCAGCATGGAAATTGACCTGGCTATTTAAGTTTAAATGCCTTGCTGAAATCTTCATATTTATTCTTCCCCTGTTCACAAGGTTTCTTTCTGTTTTACTGTTCTTTCATTTCTGTTGTATGTTGGATAGATTTCCTATTTTCTCAAACTTCTCCTGATAGTTTTATTGAAAAACAGTTTTGAGATCTTTTAGAAACAAACAACAGACTCTAAAGTTAAGATCAGCATTTAAACCCTATAATCAAATTCTTCCCTCATAGGGCTTCTCTATTTATGATGTTTGAAGTAAATTAGCATCCATTTTCTGAACTCAGTAGGATAGCACAAATCCTGTATCCCTTTTCCATTGCCTCTCCATTCAAATTCTCAGCATCTAACGCAGCTTTCTTTGAGAATCAGATTTCTTCCATTTCCATTTTAAAGTTTTCCAAACACCCTCAGAAAAATTCTTTTCTTTACAGTTTCTGTGGCTTTACCTTAATAATATCAATGAGACTGACAAATCAGTTGGAAAGTGATGCTGGTTTTCCCTCCATATTTCATATAATTCTCATTCTTCAAGGACCTATAAGCTCCCATTATTTGATAGAGACTGTGAATCCTGGCACACATCAGTTATCACTGGTGCCTATGCAACAGAACATACTTCTGACCATTGCATGGTGGAAGCTGCAAAGATGAGAAGAATCCTTTTTTTGGGGGGGAGGGAGGGGGGAACTCTAAAATAAACATTTTTTTTTCTCTATGTCCCTGAGAGATAGATGAAACCTGAGTCCCGTATGCCTATCTGGTCCTTCACATTTTCATTGGAAGGAGCAGCTGACCAGGTTTGCTCTCAGCCCATCCAGGAACTGAGTGAAGAGCTGAGCTTTAGACATCTTTGGAAAACAGTCTTTGGCCTTAGGTATGTCAAGAGTGCTTTGAAGGCACAACAGCAGAACTCGGTGATAGACAAATACATTTATTCATTCATTTATTTATTTCAGCCAGCAAATCTCCCAGAACAAAACCTGCTCTTACCATCTAAAAAGACAAGTTGTAAAAAAAAAAAAAATAACAATGGGGAAAGGGAAGTAGAAAATTGAGGCAGCCTCTACCTTAGAATTCTATCACACTAAGAGTCTTGGGGAATAAAAATAGAGTCAGAAAGAGATAAAAACAGACATATAAACACAGAGAGAGACAGACATATGTACTTACATGAGGCCCAGTATCACTTGGATCATTGCCTCTTGCAAGTGCTGACTATCACTGCCAAGAAGTCTCCCCTTCCCCACATTTGTTTGGAGGCCACATTTAACTTCTTACCAGATGTATACAATCCCGGTGACTTTCTTAAAAGGATACCCATTCTCTGTGGTGATGCATATCAACCCAATGGCAAGCTTTCAGTCACAGCGATAGTATATCTGGTTTGCTATTACTATTTGAGTTTGCATGGAAAGGAATAGACTTCAGCTCAATCCTAACAATACTGAGTGGTTTGAGTGCTTTGATTAAATAAAAGTGTGTGGATGTGTTGCTTTGCAAACCAAAGTGGAACCTTATCAAAATGAAATATCCTTTCAAAAGTTCACACAGCCCTGCTACTTATTACACTGATATTTTTTTTGGGGGGGGGGAAATCTTCTCATCTCAATTGTCTTCACTTTCTCAGTCCCTGCTCTTATTAAAAAGTTTGAGAGGGAAATAACTGCCAGTCCCAATATTTTTGCAATATAAAAACAACAAAATGAGATCCTTTTCTTATTTGCTGGTCATATCTATTATCATCTTATAGGCTATTTACTCAACTTATCCTTAAAAGTAATAGTACAATCAGCATATTGGAAGCATGCTCACTATTTCTGAACAAGTTCTAGAGACAGTTCTGAAACCAAGATACAGTAAGGGTGTATTTAGCTGAGGAAAATGCCATTATGTTATTGTCGTTAAAAAGTAACAGAACTAAATTAAAGGTAATTTCCACTTTTAAAATTCTGTTTCTATGGAAATATGAGTAACTGCCATTCCTGCGGAGCTTGTTACCATGGCTATTTCAAATAATTCCAGGGTACTAATGCCCTTCAACCTAAACTGATACTTTTTTCCCCATTTGCCATTCACTGAAATCATAGTTCCACTATCCAGGATGCTGAAAAGGACACAGTGAGAAATATTATGTGTGCTGCTTGAGTTCTGTTTTGAACTCTATTCACCACTGACTTATCCCCAAATATATAGGAAAAAAACTCTCTTAGCTGACAGAACTGTCATTCAAACTCAAAAAACATGATTTTGAATTTTGACATCCTAAAGGAAATGGGTTCGTAGCTTCCATTGCTTACAACTCACCTATAGATTGCTACAGTTTCTAAGACAATTTGGTAAAAATTGAGATTTTGTATCCTAACATAAATGTCCCTTGGAAAAGGCATTTATAAAGTGCTTTTAGTTTTTCCACGTGAGGCCTTGCAGGGCTTATGTAATCCTCACTCTCTGTCATTGTCATAGTCAGACTGAATAGGTCTAAATTTTGCCCTGTACAAGTCATCATCCTGTACTATATAAAGTTTCCCAGAGTCTTGGGGAATATTGCATTCAGAACTTGGAATATTGCATTCAGTTTTGGTTACTACTATATACTGTAACAAAGATGTGGAGACTTTAGAAAGAGTGTAGAAAAGATCAACAAAGATGATTAGGGATCAGAGGTTAAAACATATGAAGAATGGTTGTGGGAATTGGGTATGTCTAGTCTAATGAAGAGAAGGACCAGGGGAAAATTGATAGCAGTGTTCCAATATAAGAGGTGAACCTAAGTCTCCAAAAGCACCTGAAGAAAGACAAAAAGTAACAGATGGAAATTTATCAAAGAGAGATCCAACCTAGAAATAAGGAGAAATTTCCTGACAATGAGATCAATTAACCAGTAGAACAGCTTGCCTTCATAAGTCATGGGTGCTCCATCACTGGAAGTTTTTAAGAAGAGATTGGACAGTCATTTGTCTGAAATTGTATAGGGTCTCCTGCTTGAGTAGGGAATTGGATTAGAAGGCCCCCAAGGTCCCTTGCAACTCTGTTATTCTATTATTCTTCTCACATGGCCAGCCATAATAATAAATTAAATTAAATTAAATTAAATTAAATTAAATTAAATTAAATTAAATTAAATTAAATTAAATTAAATTAAATTAAATTAAATAATTAAATTAAATTAAATTAAATTAAATTAAATTAAATTAAATTAAATTAAATTAAATTAAATTAAATTAAATTAAATTAAATTAAATTAAATTAAATATTAAATTAAATATTAAATTAAATTAAATTAAATTAAATATATGCCATCCTTAGGTTGTATTGATTCAGATCATGTCTTATATTAGCACTGAAGGTACCCTTTGTTTCTTCAAAATATTTTTTTTAAAAAAAAAATCAAAACCCTTTGCTTCAGGCTAGGATGTAGGCTTCTTGAGAACCCAAAGATTTTCTGTATATCTTCAAAGAAAAGTTCTACAGGCAAATCTGGGTAGGTTGTTTCATGTCCAAAAAACAATCTTTGCTTTTAAATAACCATATATGGCCATCCATCTACCAGAACGAGCTTTAGGTGTCATACAAGAATAAAAATCATACTATAATTAGAGCAATTAGAACAAAACATCATTTGAAACAGGAAGCAAACACACTGAGACTCCAATAAAACCTAATTCATCTGTTAACCACAACATTATCAGGCTGGCCTCAGTGCCTGAGAGTAAACACAGGCCTGCACTGCTCTCTTGAAAGCCAGTGGGGTCAGGACCATCCATATCTCCAGAGTGGAAACTCTTCCATGAGGCAGACACCATGACTGAGAAGACATATTCTAAGCAATGGCTCTAATTTGAAAGAATGGACTATTATGGTAGCTCTGCACACACACAAAATTGTTTGGCATTTTGATTAAATGTTGTAGAAATCTCATTGTATTTAGCATTGGTTCATTGCAGTTGGACATGTAATGCATTAATCTGAGGAAACTATTTTGTTATTACCCAGAGAGAGAAAAAGAGAGAGATACACTGTCCAACTGAGGAACCATCTTCTTGTTTTTATATTATATTGACAATCCTATAAGATTTGGGGGGTGGTATCATGCTTATAGTCTAGAATCTGGATACTGAAAAGTAATTTCTCCTGCTTTAGAATAACCTTCTTCCTCTAAGTTTGTCTGGAGAAAAGAAGGGGGGAGGGGGGGAGGGAAAGTGGAAAGGAGGGCTAGGCGTGATTCAAAGAGACCATTCTGGAGTTAGGAGGCAACACTGAGATCATCATGGAGGGGCCCCAGAAGATAACTTTGGGATTTGGGAATAAATGGGAAGAAGTGTTTCTTCAGATATTATAGTATCAAACTGTGATGTGTTTTTATAGGTTAATAATATATGAAATTGCAATCAGAAATGCGTTAGGTATCAGTACAAAATGATAAAACACTGGTATAATATAATAATAATGCCTAATTTAAGCTCCTTACTTTTTTTCTCTATATGCTCTTCCAATAAACTCATTCTTTCCAGGATCATTTGGTTTCATGAGCCATTTCAATCTATTTGGTGTGTGTGTTTCTTATTCTCTTTCAGTTGATCTGTTTTGAATATATTATGGTATGGATCGCATGAGCTGATAGAGCCTGCAAATTAGAAACTGTGGATTAGTGCATCAACTCAGCTGCCAACCAAGCAGAATATATTGTTCACTTGAACTTGCAAGTTTATTTAAATTCCATTTGCAAAATAATAAAACAACCGAATGACTTGCAAAAGCATTACAAAAACAAAGATCATTCTGATGCATGAAACGAAGCAGAACTGCAAAAGAGAGAGATGCACAAAATATGGCAAATAATAATAAGAGCAAACAGATACATGCCACAATAAAAGCAATTCCAATGAAATCAAAGTCAAACAAGCCTGACCAGGAGGTTGTAGACATGTGAAGTTCCCCTCAACAGGGCTCTTCCCTACATGTCCCTCCCTCCCTGTGCTCGGCCAAACATAGTAATCCTCAACCTACTGTTTCTAACAATCTTTTGTGTCTGGTCCACTTGTTATGGCTGAGCCAGTCTCTCTTCTTTCTCTGAAAGTCTGAATGCACAGGGCCAGGCAGTCAAAGGAGGAAGAGCAGAACAATGCAGGCGATAACAATAAGTGATGCTAAAACTAAGGAAAGAAAGAACAAGTCATCTTCTCTGCAGGCTTCACTGAGAAACATGGAAGAGGCACGCTGTCCTGCCTAGCTGATGGATTCTTTATGACTAACTAGCAGTGACCATGGAGCAGGGGTCTTCAAACTTGGCCCTTTTATGACTTGTGGACTTCAACTCCCAGAATTCCTCAGCCAGGCATGCTAGGTGAGGAATTCTGGGAGTTGAAGTCCACAAGTCATAAAAGGGCCAAGTTTGAAGACCCCTTCCATGGGCTCTATGGCTCATAAATCTAACCAAATGTGCTATTGCCTTATTGCTCAGTCAGATGATTTCCTCCTACCTGTTAAGAGGGGTTGCAAGAGGGATTGAGAAGCTTGTTACCCTGGCCTTCCATAGATTCTAGAGGTGGGGGGAGAGGAGTGGATGCTGATAGTGACTCCAACCCTCATCCCATCATGTTTGTTACCAACCGTCTCTGGAGAGAGTGAAAAAAAATGGGAGAGAATAGTAGTCACTTGAGAGTGGGGACAGATGGGGCGGTAGATGTGATCTAGCTAGCACTGTGTATTTCAACTTTTCAAAAAGCTTTTTGACAAAGCCTTTCACCAAATATTCTTGAGTATACTTGGGAATTATGGGTTATGAGAATAGGTCCTCCTTTTACAAAGTAACTAGAGTGAAGAGAGAAAATATATAAAGACTTAGCAACTACTTCTAGAAGTTGGCAGATTTTCAGAGTGATAGATTTTTTGTTGTTGTTCTGTTTTCTTTGTGAACTGAAATAGGGCAATTGCTACAGCAGTTAATGTAAAATGTAGAGGACAAAGCAAGAAAAATAGCATTTCAAAAATAAAAGAAGTTTCTGTCTTTATGCCAGGGGAAATATAGCTCTCTAAGAAAGAAATTTGTTTTCTTTTTTCAAAATATAAAAGCAGCATGTACTTAGATTTTTTTTTCAATTTAATTTTTTTTAAAACATAATTTTATTTACAGTTTTAAAAACAAAAGTAAAAGTGGCCACAAACCAAATTAAAATAAGGAGAAAAGAAAAAGGAAGTCATAGAAGAGAAAGCTAGCCTGCAAAAAGAAACAGAAAAGAAAAAAGATAGAAGAAAAATAAAAAGAGAAAGGAAAATATATGACGAAGTGGCTTTCAATTCTCTTTACAGCATTTATAAATACAATTGCACATTTGCCACTCATTCCTAAATTTACATCACGAATCTCTTTCTATAATCTATCCTGTCTATCAAAACAATAGACCATAAATTCATTTTTTTCTGTTTTATGCATTTGTGAGATGATTGGCTATATAAACATTATTTATCATGTATATGAATTCATGTATATATCCATAAGATGTTTCCAATCACCAACATAGATATTGTCTTTTCTCTAAGGTCAATTTTGTGATTTCAAGAAATTCTATCGCCAACCATTCCTCCACTGTAAGCATTGCCAAATCTTTCCCTCTTTGTGCAAACAATAATTGCTTTGTGGTTATAATATATAAAAACAAAAAGTATCCTCCCCCCCCCCATTTAACCATCAGTCCCAAAAAGGAAAGTTCTGGTTTCAGTTGTAGCAAGTTTCTATCCATTCTATTTCTTTTAGATAAATCTTTAATTTGTAGTACAGATTCTTTAGGTATTTCATTTGTCTGCACACACAATAGTTTTTACATTTTGTTTTGCAAAGATTCACTTCACCGTGTTAATCTAGGGATACTCCAAACTGGTTGGTTATTATGCCCACATTCTCTAACTACTCCAGCATTCACTATAATTATAATGTTAAGAATGAATGCTTCTCCCTTACTGCTTGTTATGCTCTCTTATGAAATAAAAGTAACCATCTTTGTTGAGAATGTAAGTTTAAGGTTAAAATAGCCAACTATTGCTCTCTCTTTCTCTTCTTTTTTATGGTTCTTGACTGTTACATATGATTGCTTCACTCTTTGCAATTTGCAATATATAACCTTTAGGTAAGGTTGCTTTTATTATTACTATTAGTAGTAGTAGTAGCAGTAGTAGTAGTAGTGGCTTAAGGAAGTACTCCATGCACAGAAATTTGCATATTTTTGTCTGTGCATTATCCCCAAACAAGCAGAACAAAACATTCATCCCAGATGTGTGCCTCCTATCAATGAGAGGGGAAAAAAAATAAACCATTTACCAGGCAATTATTGTATATGTATAGTTTTCAAGTAGCCGTGCACAAATATGGTGTTTTTAACATTCCACTATATAGTGAGAAATTGATTAGACATCCACATCAAATTAAAAATCCAAATATGTATTGGAGTTGTAAAAATGGTCTCACTGTTCACTGTTCGGTAATATGCACATTATGGTATAAATACCTTCTCAGTGAATGGTGGACTATATTTTCCGTGCTGCCGTATCTGGATCCCATGCAATCTATCTGACACAGAGAGATTTCACTGCAGAGATTGTTTTTTAAACAAACCTAAGAACTCAGTGGTGTGTGTGTGTGTGTGTGTGTGTGTTTGTGTGTGTGAAACCACCTCCTTTTGCAATTTAAATACTTAGGAAGTTACTGTACCATAAAAGTGTAAAATCACAAATAGCTTTTATAGTTGGCTCTAGATTAGATGTCAAAAGAAAGTTTCGGATTGCTTTGACTGTATCTGCTATGACCTTTATATCTCTTACAGTATTTCTGTTGAAGGATTTTTAAGGGGCTTATAACTCAATGTCAGAGCAAAACTGTGGCCTGAAAAATGTTAACAATTAAACAATAATTCAGAGATTTTGGATGTAAGTACCCTCTGTGTGAGCAGATTAAGAGAATATTGTCTATGTAATTCAGAGGAAAGCCAATTAAGCCTACTCTATAATGAGCAATGATATTCCCTCACACCAGCCAACAAAACCAATCAACATAATATATTACAGAGTGATGGGCTTTCTGTTGTTTGTATTATGGGAATGATTCAGCACAATAAATTATGTAAGCATAATCAACATTTGTTAATATAATATCAAAGGACAGTATTCCTCTTACACACAGATTCACACTGCATATGAGTCTAAACATGACCTCTAATTCTGAATTTATCACCTGCACAATTCAATTTATACTATGGTTTTATGACTATATGAAGAGAGAAAGGCAGATGTAAGCTTTGATATCTCAGTAAATGTCCATGTTCATTGTCCCAAATGCTCCTAATGCCAAGGTGCCACTACTGCCATCCGGCACATCTTAAATACCTTTAAATTAGGCCATTTTGTCTTGTTGACAAATAAGAGTTTAATTTAGCTACCCTTTTCGGTTCCAAGGCCTTATGCTACCATGTATTGTTTACACACATTCCACTTCTCGCAGTAGCTCCATGGCAAAGCATTGATCTGAAATTAGATTATTTTGGAAGTTGGTCGATGGAAATTTCCACTAGCTGTACAAACAATTTTCTTTCACACATATTTTGAGCCATATTTTTGTTAGTATTATAGAAAATGGCAGAACCTAACAGTCCTTGGCTTATATCATTGGAAATAAAAGTTCATGGCTATATGTGCGAGTCATCTGATGAATTAAACTTGGAGACTTTGTTTTAGAAATAATTATATATTACAACATTCATAAAAGTATGGATAGTGCTGTAACACTACATTTGTGACTACATATATATATCCAGGAAATGCAGATCGGAAATATTGGCATTAAATTCAAACTGAACAAACCCACTCTCTATTTCTACAAGGGTGCTTTTTATGAGGTCTGTAAAAAGGTAGATTTCCTTTAGCAATGTGGTTTGGGCAATGGGGACAGCATGATTCAATGCGTGGAAAAGGCCATCTGCTTTGCCTTCATGAAACAATTCAGGTGGCTTCACTTGCTTCCAGACTGTGTGTTCTGACCCAGACAGAACACCGGCTGGTGGTTCAATCCGAGGCAGACAGACCACTCAATGAGTGCAATGGGAGAAGACTTTTCTTATCCTTTTCTGCCAGCACTGGCCAAAGTGTGTTCAAGCTGAGAACCTTCAAGATTATTTGAAGTGGCTGACAGCATTGCCCGTGCTGGAAGACCATCAATGCATTTGGATATTCTAGCCAAGCCATCTGGCATATGGTGCAGGATGGGTTCAGGACCATAGTGGATCAGCTTAGCCTGAAATAATTCTGAGACCTGCAGTGTTTGTCGAAAGCTCTCTGACCACGGAGATGTTTCTTACCTTGTAATGGTGCTAGGCATTACTGGACAGAGTCTGCTGCACTTGAACCTCCAGACTTGCAGAGGGTTTTAGTAACCATCAGGGGCACATT
>NW_015386965.1:238787-283313 GCF_001527695.2 Protobothrops mucrosquamatus
ATTAAAATTGGTAATTTGATGTCATTACAGAAGTATCACAATTGTTTTATAAAATTGCTGAATTAACATGAATGAAGAACCCTATCTTTAACAAGCAGATGGCAAAAAGAAGCTAAATTCTGTTACATCTTATTGAAAACTGCTTCATAAACATAACTGAATACCATATGCTGAATACAAAAATTTTACACTCACACACACACACTTACTTTAGAGACATACATGGTACAGACACGTGCCTGCACTCAATAAGGGGAAAGGGGAACTACTGTATGTGGGGGGGAAAATAGGGAGAGGAGACAAAATAAGTTTTTGACTCCAGACTGGACAAATGAGGCTATGGGAGTTCTGTTCCAGTGTCTGGAGGTTGTACAAGCTGGATAGGATGGAAGTGACTCTAAATCAATCCTACCAAAACTGAGTGGCTATAGAAATTAAGGCTCCCTAAAGACTAAGAGACCCTCTTAGTCTCATAGGTCTTGCTCAAAGAGCTGGTAGCACCAGTGACCAAGGACACCCTTTCTTGACATTCCTTCGGACATTCACTTATGCTCTAATCACCTCAAGACAATCCTGAGTTTGGGAGCCTTTGCTCACAGTCACTCGTGCTCTCATGACTTCTCATCCCAACTACTGCAATCTGCTCTACAAGTGGCTCCCCCTGAAGAACATTCAGCAACTTCAACTGGTCCAGAATGTGGTTGTATGAGTAGTAAAAGGTGTCAGGTATTTGCCACATGTAGCACTACCTTTTTGTGAGTTCCATTGGGTTGCTAGTGGGTTTTGGGTACGATTCAAAATGTTGCTTATCATCTTTAAAGCCTTTCATGGCTTGGGTCTTGGTTACCTATCATCTGCCAGTTATTACTACATATCTGATTTGGCCAGGGAGGCTGGGCATGCTGCAGATCTTGTCAGTCAAAGAATATTGGCTGGCAGAACTAGGAGACATGCCTTCTTTGCCATAGCCCCTGCTTTCTGGAATGCTCCCCCTTCAGATATCTGGATCACCCCTACCCTGTTGGCCTTTCGCAAGGACTTGAAGTCTTGGTTGGTGAGCTTGAGCCTGCCAAGTATGTTAAGGGTCCTATTTCCTGTGTTAACTGTATTAACATCCATAGTTACAGGTTTACGTGGTGCCACATATATTTTATACTATTTTAATTAGCAGCAACAGCCGTTAGATTTATATACCACTCCATAGTGCTTTACAGCCCTCTCTAAACAGGTTTACAGAGTCAGCATATTGCTCCCAACAATCTAGGTCCTCATTTTATTAACCTCAGAATGATGGAAGGCTGAGTCAACCTTGAGCCTGTCAGGGTTGAACTCCTGGCAGTGAGCAGAATCAGCCTGCAATACCGCATTCTAATCATTGTGCCACCACAGCTCTGTTGTTTTAATAATTTACAATTGTTTTTATGTTTTATGATGTATGCTGTCCAGAGTCAGTTGATGAGATGGGCAGCTATGGAAATCAAATAAATAAATAACTCGACTGCTGTAGAGCTTTGGATAGTAAAATGGCAGCTTATAAATTAAACAAATAAAACAAACAAACAAATCACTCTACATGGGGCTGCCCTCGAAAAACACTGGTCCAGAATGTGGTAGATTATGGTGGGAAAGATTATAAAAAATATTATTTCTTCCTCCTTTAATTATTATTCCACTGTGCTGAAGCTGACCTTCATTGTTTAAAACAAGTAAATACAAATTAAGTCAGTATCATGGAAACAAAACACAACTGACTTGGGGTAACACTGTAATTACCCTCATAGCAGCTATACAATCTGGAATGAAGTCTACTTCATGCTATCGTGCTAAACAGCAATCTTTTTAGTTTTCAGATCTGCCATCCCTTACTTGTCATAGTAGTGATTTGACAACCAAAGTTGGAAGGAACCAGATTCCAATCCCCTTTTAGCCGAGTGACTTCTTGGGCCATTCTCCAGCTCTCAGCGTCATCTTTCCTAGGGCTGGAGGGAAGACTGTGTATATCCTTGAGCAAAAAGTGGAATAAAATTGAAATGAATAAAATAATAAATCCCAAAACATCTTGGAGTGCTACCATTCTTATTCCCTTCAAATGGCTCCTCCATTTTTTTCACTATGAGAAAGTTTTTAATCGTTCCCTCTTAGCACCCAAGCTATAATACTGAACTTTTAAAGTTTTTGAAACTAAAATAAACACACATTATTTCCCATTTATTCCTGCCCCTACTTTGGCTTGTACTTCTAAATTATTGACAGTTTGTCTAATGGAAATCCCTCTTGCATTAAAACAGGAATTTGGAGTTTCTTGAGCAACGTAATCAGGGGGCCCATAGTTCTGCTCCACTCTCTCCACTTTGTTCAGAGTATGAATAGGTAATTATCTAGACCAGGAGTGTCCAACCTTGGAAACTTTGAGACCTGTGGACTTCAATTCCCAGAATTCCCCAGCCAGCCATGCTGGTCTAGAATCTTATGAAGCATAAGCATACTATGTTCTCCTTGGCAGATAGCTCGTTGTTGTTTTTTTGTTTGTTTCTTGGTGGTCTTTTGTTAGGGTTTCCAAGTTTCTCTTTAGGGCAAGTGATCGATTTAACTGTTGAGAATCCTGTCCTTTTTTGCACGGTTTTGAGCAATTCCACATAGAAGTAAATGAGATCACGGTTTGAAAAGATAAATGGCTGCTTTTTTAATCATTGTACAAGAAGTCACTTTTGGATGGCAATTGACTAATCCTCTTGAGGTGTTGCTTTTTCAATCCAAAGATAAAATCTCTTGTTTGCTTTTTGCAGTGGCTTGTTTTCTTTCATAGAAGCAGGCACCGAAAAATAATGAAACTTTCCATATCTTTTACGCACATTCATCACTGACTTCCCTTAAATGTCTGCAAAGCAGGTACGTGAGGTGCAAGTAAAAAAGAGAAACAATTAAGTTTATTCAACGATTAGCTCTGACTATCAAAGAAAAAAGTATTCTCGGTTATATAAACAAATATGGATGGATGAGGAAGAAGAACTCTCTACTTACAAAACAGGGACAACCTTTTAGCTCCAATTTCTGACACTAAACGTTTCAGTTAGTACATCAGGAGCATTACAGAAGAATCTTCATCCACACTGTTCAGTTTGTTTCAATGCAGTATATTATTATGTATTGTGCGAATGCCTCCTGATAAATGGCTGATTCACTAAGGTCTAGCTGAACTAGGAAATTGCCACTGTTAAGAAAAGGAATATAGAAAGCTAATACAGAGAACTCCACTGATTCTTGACATGATTTTTCATACAACAGTGACAAGCCATTATTATTTTCTTGCAATTTTTAGCTGCTTCACCATCAGTTGGAGTCCTTGCAGCATTTATCTGTGCATGATGTATATTACCACATTAGAATCCTGTTCTAACGTAGAATTAATGTTAATTAGAACCTGCTGATTGTGAAGAAATTATGATTTATTCACACTGCTGCAATGCAGAGATGCACCAGAGTACTACTAGCAATATTTGTACCTATCTCTTTCTATATCTTTATACAGATGAAGTCAAAGATCTCTCCTACTACAAATATGGCTTTTGCGGCTAGATTTTATATGTTGCTTCATATATGTTGCAACAGAAATTGTACAGTCAGCATTTTATATTTGTTTTGCACCAAGCTTTCAGTACAATTCTCTTGGCAAAGTGCATGCACATGAAAAGGAGTACACACTAAAGTACATGTGTTCACAGAAAGCTATATGAAAAATTACTGTTCTTTTGGATTTTTGTGAGGACGACTGCTTTGTCAGTGTCAAAATTTAGTGGCACTGGAAGTGAACCAGAACAAATGTACGATGAGAAAAAAACCAAGACCTTACTAAAATACACACAGTTCTTTATGGTCCATTTGTACAATGTAAAATTAATCTATAGCAAAATAATTAACAAGGGGAATAATATTAAAACAGACTCAATTCTTAGTAAGAAGTTGTAGATTTAAATATTTGAGGGCTGTCACAAGAAAGTGGGGGAGAGGTCAACCTATTTTCCAAAGAACCAGAAGGCAACACAAGAAATAATGGATGGAAACTAATCACGAAGAGAACCAACCTAGAACTAAGGAAAAAATTCCTGGCAGCTAGAACAATTAATCAGAGGAATGGTTTGCCACCAGAAGTTGTGAGGGTTCCAACACTGGCGTTTTTTAAGAAGAGACTGGACAACCACTTCCCTGAAATGAGTTTCCTACTTCTGCAGGGGCTTGGACTACAACACCTCCAATTCTGTTATTCTGTTATTTTGATTGTACAGTAGTTCCAGCAAACATTTGAAACCTATATACAAATTCACACATGCAGCTAGAAACAAAAACACCTTAGCACAGGAGTGTCAAACTCACAACATTACGTGAAGTGTCGCGACATATCGCGACTTTTTTCCCATTGCCGGCAATGGGGTGGGCGTGGTTTTGGCATGCCGCATCCGGCCTGCGGGCCGGCAGTTTGACACCCCTGCCTTAGTAGAACGATTCATGAAAACATGGTAACAGTTAATAGTAGACAACCATGGAAATAAACAAAAAGTAACCGTCAGAATACAGAAAGAATTAAAAGATTTATTCCATAGAAGGACAGCAAAGGCAAGAAAGGAAGGGAGACTGCTTAATTTGCTCAGCAGGAACCAGCAAAGGTGTGAATTTAGTGACTTTGACAGCTAAACTGGTTTTCCCATTCCCTGAAAGGAAAAAGAATGATAACAGCTCCAGTGAGATGGATTCTAAGGCCAGAGTTTGTGGATCCAAAGCCTCCTTAATCCACAGGCACCATGCATCTTTTTGCTCATCTGTACTGGAGAAAAGGTTTCCACTGTATACCCAGCTCATGCCTATCTCCGCAGAGATAGGAACACTTTATTTCTCTCAAATACCAAAGGATTCCTAGAATAAGAGCCTTAAATTCAGCATTTTCAAATATGGGAGGTTTGTTACTCCATTTGGGGATAGAGAGAAAAGAGATGATCATTTGAGATAATAAAAAAAAATTGAGGAGCTAATACTTATTAAGACCATATAATTATTTAAACTGCGAGCTAGTGAGCCATACCAAGCCCTTTAGCTGCCAAAGATATTTAAACCAAAAGAAACATAAAATTGATATATCGTTGCTTCAGTGGTGATATTTGGTATCTTCTCACACAGCTGGTTTCACAGCTAGGAAATGCTTAAGCAAGATGTTGTTAATTGACTGGCATAAATTATGCTGACTCGGCAAAGAGATGTTGCAAGGTTCATCTATTTTCTAGGCTTTCTACTGTTCAGAAAGTTGAGCCAGTTTTATTGATTTTTTTTTTGTTTTCAGAATTTGTTCTTCTAAAAGACCTTTATTATCCAAGAAAGTTTAGCAAATATCAGATTATTTTGCAAAAAGGATTTCTTTTATATCTTTCAAGGTTTCTGAGTGACCCTAACTCTGTCAACTTACAGAAATTACTTTCTTCAACCAAGTTTTCTTCTTACTATTTTCTATTTTATTCTACACTTTTTTTTTCAAAGTTACTTTCATTTCCACATCAGATTGCTACTAAATTGAGATTTCTTGACCTTTTGTTTGGCACAGAAAAAGGCTTCTGTTTACATTTTTTTAATGGTAGTTTTGAATGTTATTATTTCAAGGAATAGGGTGTGCAATTTGTTGTTACACTTCTATTTATTGTTCTGCAATATCCATGCTTTTAGTTCCCCCCCACCCAGGTACAGTGTTGTATTATCCTTGACTCTTGAAATGATAGCATTTCCTTAGATAGAGCTGGTATACAACTTAGGAGTTCTCATGGACTCACAGCTCCTGCTGCAGGAGCAACTGGCAATCATGGCTTGGGGTCTTTTGCTCAAGGGTTTTGCCAGTTGCACCAATTCCTGAATCAGAAGATCTTGCTCACAGTCACTCACAACTTGGCCATTTCCTGATTGAACTACTACCATTCACTTTACATGGGGCTGCCCCTGAAGACTTCTAGATATTACAATTGGTCAAGAATGTGGAAGCTTCAACAGCACTAGGCACCCCTCAGTTTTCCCACATTACACTGCTGCTATACAAACTGCACTGCCTCACAGTTTCTTTCTGGACATATTTCAAGGTGCTAGTTATTATGTTTAAAGCCCTACATGGCATATGGCCATGTAATTTGTGAGGCTACTTCTCCCTGTGGATATCTGTCTATTCCACTAGACTAGATAGGGTAGGCACACTCCAGATCCCATCCCTATAGAATTGCCATCTAGTGGGACTTGCCTATAGCAGCTTCTTCCTTGTGGAACACCTTTCCCCATGGGATTTGGCAGGCCCCCACCCTTTGGGCTTTCCAGAAAGCCAATAAAGGGCTGGCTTTTCCCTCAGCTATGTCAGGTATTGGGATATGGTAAGACTGGAGTCAAAGGATTGTATGGATTGATGGGCTGGAGATGGTGGATAAGGAGCCTGCTTCTCTTGGTTTCCTTTATTTTATTATTGTTGTGAGCCACTTTCTTATTGTTGTGTTTTACATGATCCTAACTCACCCCTGGCAATAAAGACTCAGAGTCGATCAGTTCACAGGTGGTGTCGTTTTACTAAGAGGAATCTTCGGCATGCAGGTCAAACAAACAGTGCTTTCAAAGTCTGCGCTGGGAGCAACTGCCTCCCAGCGCTGTTTACACACACAGGCCATAAAGCCTGCCCACCCCTCTAGCCATCATCCAGCCATGCGTCCCTCAAAAGGCTACTGATAATGCCCAGCAGCCCCTTCGTCCCGGGCTGCACGGCCTCGTCCCACCCGGCTCCAGACTCAGCCAGCTCCAGGCCTTATATTCGGCTCCCAGCCAACTACAAGGCATTAGCTCTTCCTGTTGCCCGTTCGGTAAATGTCCCGTCGGCGCTGGCTTCCGTTGGCATCTTCCGCCCTGCGCGCCATCCTCGCCCTCCCCCCCACCTGTCTATGTCGAGTCTGGAGGGCTTGACACAGGCATTAACATAAATCTTTTTAAATCAATCAATAAATAAATTCTTTGTGGTTTGTCTCCCCCACCCCATTTGAAAAAGTACTTTGGAAGAGGGTCTTGGTCAGCTCTTGGGATTCTGTAAGAAATGTGAGAAAGTATAGATTGCCAGAGAGATGATTGAACAATAAAATACAGGACACTCACGTACACTTTTCACTAGTGACAATTAATACATTCTGAAGAACTGATAGGAATTACATCCTCTTTTGGTGATTACAATCAATGTAAAGATATTTGTATATGATTTACAGAGATAATATCTTGCATCACATCTTCAATAGACTTTTCAAGTCTCCCTTTTTATCTAGGCTCTTGAAATAAAATGTCATTTCTTTATGCCAGAACTTCATATGGATCCAATAGTTTTCAGTATCTTTCCTATGCAGAATTTACTTTTATCAATAAACAATTTGTCTCAGGCAATTTTCCTTTTATAGTTTATCCTAAAGTAGGAAACACTATAAATCCCCTCAAAATCATAATATTATTTTTTTCTGCCATTATTAATTTTATAAATAATTCAAGGCAGTGAGCATACCTAATACTCCTTCCCCAACCAGAGCATGTTACTTCAAGCTCAGAAATAGTGCTAAAAATATATTGCAGCATTATTCAACATTTTCAGAAAAGGTGATGCTCTGATTTTCTCTGTCAACCCTATATAACTTTATATTTTGCATTTAAATATAAAAATGTATTTTTCTAGACTAAATACTGTAGTAGAGGATGTTTTGATCTGCTTAATTTTTGAAAAGTAGCATGCCAATACTGAAATTTTCAAAACTGTTCAATTTTTTTAAAAAAAAATGTAGGAAAGAAACTTAGAAAGCTTTAAGAACTTGGAGAGGGTTTGGCCTAGAGGAACTATTTTAATATGGAAACTGGTGCTACTGTGATGCATACATAATTTAATATATTAAAAGGAGCACAATCTTCAACAGACAAGCAGCACCTTATTTCAGAACCTAAGGGCCTTTTAAATGTATGAAGAAAATGATACCCTTAGTTTGTATTTTGTCAGATTTTACATATCGCTTCATATTTAAACCAAAAACATATTTTCGGTTAATTTCCTTCCTTCCTTCCTTCCTCCCTTTTCCATCCACTCATTCCTCCATCTATTCATCCTACGTGTACCCTCTGATTTCTCCAAATATTCTTAGGAGATTATCCAAATTCATATTTTTGAAGAGTTTTTTAAAGTAGTACTGTATTTATGTCATAACAACAGCTTTCACATTCCATGAACAGGAAAGTATTCCTTCATGAGACCACTGTTCCACTGGTTGCTCTCATTCTTCCTAATGTCTAATCTGAATTTTAGACTTGTTCGCTCTATGATGCAACAGGAAACAATCCACTTTATAAGGCAACTCTTTAGACATATGGCGATGCCCAGTGCTTTTTTTCTTAAAAAAAAAAAAAAAAGTGCCAGAACTCACACATGTCATACAACCTGCCTTGCCTACCCTACAAGGTTCCATCCAAAAAAGGTGCCGGAACTCCATTCTGGGTGTTCTATGAGAAAAAAAGCCCTGACGATGCCTATCATAATTCACTCAGTTTTTTTGTTTTGACTTCCAGTTCCGGTTCATGGCGACTCCGGTCGTGTGGAAGAGACTTGTCTCCCCACCAGCTGTGTTTCCTTTGCCGGTAGACCCCAGAGGGGGTTGAAAGTTGCCCTGAAGGGGCGACCACCGAGGAGGGGGCTTGCTGGTGACTGCGGGAAAGCGGCAGCTTTTCCCGTGGCCCCAGCTGACTCCTTAGGGCCGATGGAGTAAAGATCAGCCAGTAAAATGGCCGACCACTCAGCTGCACCAGCCGAAGTCAAAAGAACAGCTAAGCATGAAGAAACCACCGTGGAGAAATCTGGGTGAGACTTTTCCCTCCCCCACCTATCCCCAACTATTTTTCCTGCAAAGAGCTTGCTTTTTGGATGACTTCCCTATTCTAAGAAAGCGGCGTCTGTCTGTTTGGGGGGGGGGAAATACTTTAAACAAAACTACAGAATAGCACTTATTATATTTTGAACTTTTGGGATATTGGGCATCCCTGTAAAGATTTGTAATATAGAGCATTATTCTACTTACTATACTGAAGATATTTGCTTTTTTCTGTCTCTTTCTTTGTCATTCTTAATAAGATAAAGGCTTTTAACGTGCAAAGAAAAAACTTTCTATAGCTCACTGAGGACATCTTGTGCGAAAATATTTACTGCAATTGTAATGTCTTTGCTTTGGTGTTTGAAGATGGTTTTGACCTTCAGAAATTAACAAGAAGAAAAGATAAAGGCTTGGAAACAGCTGTGGGTTGTGTTTGTGATTTAAAAATTGTGGAGGCGGATGTATATGGACTCTTAATAAATATAGTTTCCACAAAAAGACTAAAAGACTCTTTTACTATGGAAATAGAAGACTTTTACCCACAGCTTGACTATGAGCTGATATTGGAAAAAATATTGGAAATGACAGAGGAGATGAAGTTATGGAGAAAAACTAAAGATTATTTTGCAGAACCACAAGCTGAGCCTCAAACTTTAATAGATCAACCTATAGGCCAAGAAGAAGCCTATATGCAACAGTGTACACAATCTGAGATGAAAGAAGAATTTACTGATCAATTGAATTCTGGACTGGATTATGAGCTGTTATTGGAAAAAATATTGGAAATGACAGAGGAGATAAAGTCATGGAGAAAAACTAAAGACCATCTTGTAGAATCACAAGCTGAGCTCCAAATTTTAAAAGACCAATCTACAGGCCAAGAAGAAGCTTATATTCAACAGTGTATACAATTTGATATGGAAGAACTCACTGATCAATTGAACTTTAGAAACATTCTGGACCAAAAATCCCAGATTGAGACTTTAAATGACTACTTTATAAATCAACTAACTACTACACAGGAGGATACTTTACAAGTCTATGTACAAACGGTGGAGAACTTTGAAGATCAAAAAATGATTATGTGAAGTACTCCCTTTGCTAAAATCAACAGGAATTGACAGCCAGACGCAATCGATTGAAAGTTATGACAACTTGGATAATCAAGCTGAAATTATAATATGGAATAAAATGGACTATATTGCTTACATGATATTGGAAGAACGGGAAGAGAATTTTGATCAGATCAATTTGTTGATAAACATTAGTACTCAAATACTGAGATTTGATGACATAGATGTGACATTACGGAAACGAGCTTGGTATAGAAAAAAAGCCAGAGTTTGATTTAAAAATGTGATTTAAAATTTTAATTATTGGGTCAAAAAGGCTTTAGAGATTTGGACTAATTTGACAATCTAATTGAGTAAATGAAAGCAGTAAGATAATAATTGGTGTAATAATATGTTTGTCTTAGATGCGATAGTTAATTTGGTTGAGATTTAAATTTTACTTAACAGGTCGAAATGATTCTTTTTCTTTTGTTTTTTTACTCTGTTTATTTAGAAAACTATTTTGTAATAGCAGAAGAATTAGAGAGAACTATGATAAGAGAAGAAAGGGTATTAATTAATAATGTATTAAATTAAGAGATGGAATATATGTGAAAATATTAGAATGTTATTCTTGGAATATTATGTGTGTTGTAGAAGGGATACCCAAAGTTTTATTAATATGTTTGTTTAAGATTAATTGGAATATGTTAATTGAAATTAGTGGAGCTTAAAAGCAGGAGTGATTTATATAGATGTAATAGTAGGGATGATTCTGTGGATTGATTGAATTTTAAGAAGAAATAGATTAAATTAAATTTGTTATATCATGTGAAGGAAATAGAGGGGGGAATTTTTAAGGTATTAATTTTAGTTTTATATATATGACTTGTTTTGCTATGATTGATTACCCTTTCACCACGGTGTTTTCCTGAGCACTTTGATGTAAAAATTTAAAAAACCAATAAAATGTGTATAAAAAATAATAATAATTCACTCAGGTTTTTTTCTTCTGCCAATAAACATACCCAGTTCCTTAAACTGTACCTTACAGGGCATCTCAGTCTAAAAAGGACATGAAAAACATGTTCAAAGGACAGCCATCTGTTTGAAGTGCTTCAGCATCCCCTGCCTGAAGTAGAGACTAGAGAGAGGTTAAATAATTTGAGATCCCTTCTGACACAATGAATCATTTGAGGGGACTAATCTCTAGGAGAGATAACTCTTTTGGTAGTTCCTTTTATAGAAGCCAAGGGCATCAGCATAGCTATATTCTGCAACTAGGAAATGCTCACTATTTATTTAACACAGTGGATACAATACTGCATTGTTCTAGCCTGTTGTGGAAATGTAAATGGTGATGAGTTCTCAGATTCAGATTCAGGCATAATATCCTAGAAATTGAGATAAGTGTGACAGCATGTGGTACATTTGATATCTGCAGTGGGCCCCAACCAGGACCTGGATTCTAATAGCTACTCTGAGGTACTGTGCCAACAGTGGCAGCAATTCACAAAAGGTTATTCAATATTAAAGCTGTCAGATTTTAATCGACCATAAAATTTTGTGCTTTTTTCATGATAAGGTAGCCCAAGCTACATTTCTGAAAGTCAGCAAACTGCTTCTCTCCTTTTATTCTAAAATACAGAGGGAAATCATTCACAGATTTGTAGTTGATCTACGAGTCTTGTGGTAGTCTAGCTGACTTAAGTGCAGTTTCCCCCCCCCAAGCCACCACCACCCCGCTATTCCATTCTATCCAAACCTTCCTGTTTCTGTTATTGCTGTTGTGGTGCATTGCTCACTATGTGCAGTGCTAGCCTAAATCTCACACTGCCCTACTTAGGAAAAGAGAAAATTGTTTTTTTTTCTTTTTCTTGCTGATAACTTTCATGGGCTTTACTGCATTTCATTATTATTTTAGAAGTAGACTCTCTTTATTAATTTGGTTCCTAAATTAATAACTAACATGGCAATAGCTGCACCATTGTTGAAGTTTTCTCCAAGAATTCTTTTTCCCTCTCTATCTTCTTGTATCTTATATTAGGACTATTGTAAGAACAACCGGCAATTCAATTAATCTTGTTCTCTGCTATCCACAGTTCTATACGTGAAGCTGGTAACATATTGACTTGATCTCAACCACTACATTTTTTTGTACACATAGTTGTAAAAGTTTACACATGACCAATATACTGCCCTTCAGAGTAGGATGCATTGAAGATACTCACAACTGCACACACATGCACACAAATACACACACAGTGTTTTCCACTGGATGCTCATTTTTGGAAGCTTCTACCACATTGCTAGTCTTGCCATCACCAACTTCTACCCTGATCTCCTGCATTAGCCCACATACTTGGGTTTTCCTGCTTCCTGCTGTTGAGCTGCCCCTGCAGATCAAAGGCAGTAAACAATTCTCTAAGAGCAAAATTAAAGAGTCTGTCTTGGGTATCTCACAGGCTCTATTGGATCATATTTTTACACCAACATACACGCATGTCCACATGCCCTAACTTTAAAAATCGACACAACTTGAACATACTTCTTAAAACGATTCCTTCCAGATGAAGCAAATTTCCCAGTTTGCCACTGTGTTAGGATTATATACTGTGTGGCAGTTGCCATGGAAACTCAATTTTTGTTGAATTTTTTTTTAAGCAGTCGGTTTTGTCAATAAGTGCACATACTAGATTACTTGTCTCAGTTGTCAAGGTGAATTATGCCCCTTTTGCTTCAGCATAAATTCCCGTATTTATTGGAAACAGCAAAGTCTGTTTATTGCTTGTATGAGCACCTCTGCTCTTTCTGGCACGCGATGCTCTTCTGTACAATCAGGTGATGCAAACCTATTTACCCTCCCAATAATGAAGAATGAGTTTACTTAATCGGAAGACTATAAAGAGAATACAAGGGAAATTGCCATCTTTTCCTGACACCTAGGAAACAAACACGCAAACGTAATTTCCCACCCTGATTTAGGAAAGAGGCTCTTGTTTTAGAGGAGATTTAAAAATCTGCCTAGCTAGCCTTTGCTGATGGGAGGAAATGAAAAGCAAACTGCTACAGTGACATTTCGCAATGGGAAGCAGAGATTCTCTCTCTCTAGCATGTGCCTTCACTGAAGTGAAAATGGAGCAGGAATACACTCAGGGTAAATGTGCGACTAGCAAGTTTTTCAATGAAGTGACCTATTAGATGTCATGAGCTATTATTATAACACCGGGAAGAGCCCAAAATGAGAAATTTCTAATATAATCAGAAGTCTTTGGGCCTTTTGATACGGGGAAAGGAAATTGGGTTTTACTGTTACATTGCAAAAGGCCATTAACATGGAAATCTATATTCAGAGCCACTTCTGCAGCCTTATAGAAATCTAAACCATGTCCTGCCGAATTTGTCTGTCAATATAACAAGTACAGTGGATAATAACAGTAGCTTTAACATGGTATGTAATAACAGTGGAAACTGGCAATAGAGAAATGCCATAATACAGAGCTTTCTCTCATAATGATGAATTTCTATAGAAGAAAATGCTATGTTTGGGAAGATCAGATACTAAGATTGCCCAGTGAAGTGACTCAGGTGGAGGTTCATACATGCTCATAAGACCAGGGAAGGGCTTCAGCAGCCATGCTGAGCCTTCAAAACACATGGCTGCCTCAAGATTCCAAGTGTCTCTATTAGTCCTATCAGATATTGCAACCAGAATGATCCCCTTTAAGGAAAGTTGTCCACTGGCTCACTCCAGATTCATGATACACCATTAAGACCTCTGCAACTGTCTATCACTGTCTATCACCTAGACAGCAGATGTGCAAGTCACTTGGTTACAATCTTCCCCTGTCATGGTAAGATATATTTTATTTCTATTCAAGATGCAATAATTATTCATATATCTGTGTTCATGACAGGTAACATTTTATGAATTAGGACTTTTCTTCCTCTTTTTTCATGATACTGTTTGTTTCTGAAGATAGGGCTATGCATCAGAGTTTAGTTGAAAGGTGTTTTTTTTTAAAAAAAACATAACAGTAAAACATAAAAGTTACTTTGAAACTGGGTGAAGGGATCAAGAATTCTTTGGGAACGTTGGGATTCCACAGACTTCCTGTGGAAAGATAGCAGTTATCTTTCCTATTGTACCTTTGCTTTTCTGTATTTGATTTCATAGAAAATAAAACGTCATTACTGCTTGTAGGAGAATAAGGACATAAGAAGAAACTTCTATATAAAGCCAAAATACTATCTTGTCCAGTGTGTTGTTTCATCGGGGCACATCAGAAGCAGACAAAAAGTCCATATGCAGGATATGAAGACAGTCACACCTTCCAGTTTGCCTTCCCAAACATACCGCATCTGCCAAAAGAGGTAACAACATATAGATGTCATGACTAGCAGTCATCAATGGCACTATCTCCCCTGAATTAGTTTAATTTTCCTTTAAAGCTATCACAGTTGGTAGCCGTCATTTTATCTTGAGGTCATGGCTTAATTACGTGCTCTGTGAAAAAAAAGAGCGCTTCCTTTTGTCTGATTTAAATCACCCAGCCTTCGGATCTAAGTGCTACTATTATGGATTCTATCATTAGGCTTTAAATGCCTTTTGATAGCACTTCTATGAGTTACTGTATTATCTCTTAAATTACTGGTGCATCTTGGGTAATGTTACACTTTTTATCTTTAGAAAGGAGTTACATGGCTGCATAT
The DNA here is from genome assembly GCF_001527695.2 of Protobothrops mucrosquamatus. NCBI lineage: Eukaryota > Metazoa > Chordata > Lepidosauria > Squamata > Viperidae > Protobothrops > Protobothrops mucrosquamatus. The sequence continues at coordinate 253,447 of NW_015386965.1, forward strand.
ACAGTATAGCCTTGTGCAACTGGGAACTTTTCATGTCATTGTCAAAATTTTGCTCATAATGTACATTGTTGCTTTTCTATTTTGTTAAACCAAATTGAATTTATTTGGGCTTGCTTACTCATATAGATAATAGATGATATAGATATAGATATAAATATAGATATAGATGATATAGGTACAGTACAAATGAGAGAGAGAAGATAGGTAGGTAGGTAGGTAGGTAGGTAGGTAGAGATAGATAGATAGATAGATAGATAGATAGATAGATAGATAGATAGATAGATAGATAGATAGATAGATAGATAGATAGATAGATAGATAGATAGATAAGGAAGGAAGGAAGGAAGGAAGGAAGGAAGGAAGGAAGGAAGGAAGGGAAGAAAGAAAGAAAGAAAGAAAGAAAGAAAGAAAGAAAGAAAGAAAGAAAGAAAGAAAGGAAGGAAGAAAGAAAGAAAGGAAGGAAGGAAGGAAGGAAGGAAGGAAGGAAGGAAGGAAGGAAGGAAGGAAGGAAGGAAGGAAGAAAAAAAGAAAGAAAGAAAAAAAGAAAGAAAGATCCCAATTTCTCCTGTATAGTATTCAACTCTGTTCCTTGGATATTCTTCATATTTAAGGATAGCCAGAGTTCATATTGGTAGATCTGTCACTCACATGTGACTGTAAGTATAATTTGACAAGTATAAAGGTATTATTTCTATCTCTGGCCAGTAAATGCTCAGCTCCATTTTGTCACCCTGACTCTACCCCTATGCAAGGGAATACAGGGTCGTTAAAAGGAAAAAAAAGATATTTCTATCACTTGCTATGTCCTAAAGAAGTTTTCTCTGGGAACATATTAGGACTTAGATTTTGGAATAAAATATATTTACATTATATTTCCTTTTTTGCCAGAATAGAGAGTGGGGGTTTTTTTTTGGGGGGGGGGAGTTGCTAGGATAGATTTTGTTGTTTGTTCTTTCTGATTAAAGTAGCAGAATGACATTTTCTATAATTTAAACCAATTGTGAAATTAGGATTATGGTGGATATGCTAGCAGTTATTTACAAGGATAAAAAATGCCAATATTTAAATCCTTCCCTTATCTATTTAAGTCATATCATTTCAGGATTTGTTTGCTTGTTGGCCAATTCATGGTTTTTATCAGAAGGTTGTATTGTTCCATTGTAACTGTAGTTATCAGAACTTTGCTTGGTTATATGAAGCTTTCATCACATGACAATAAGAGGCCTCTCTCTTCCGATACCAGTAGAAAAGAATTCAGAAGTTGGTGGTAGTTATGTTCTGGGAAATGCCATTATAACATCTTTTCAGAATTTCCTCATTGATATGGAAAGTTTAGACTGGAGTTGCTCATTCTGGAACTTGCATCCTCAATTTCCATCCACCCTTAAAATCACCGAATGCCTGAAGAGAGTTTGAGTCCCTTCCGTAAGTATTTCCAGACTGGGGGGGGGGGAACCTATTGTCCCTTTTCATCCTCTCTCAGGCTATTAATAAAGCTCTTTCTGAGGAAATAGAAAATTCAAAATCATTTTGTGTTGCTATTCAGTGGACAGAGAATATAGGTAGTCCTCAAATTACGAACACAACTGAGGCCCACATTTTTGTTGCTAAGTGAGACAGTTGTTAAGTGAGTTTTGCCCCATTTTGTGACCTTTCTTGCCACAGTTGTGAAGTAAATTACTGTGGTTATTAAGTAAATAACATGATTGTTAAGTGAATCTGACTTCCCCATTGATTTGCTTGTGAGAAGGTGGCAAAACATGATCACATGATACGTTGACCGTCATAAATAGGAGTCAGTTGCCAAGGGTCTGAATTCGATCACATGACCTGGGAGATGCTGCAACGGTTGTCAGCATGAAAAACATAAGTCGCTTTTTTCAGTGCTGTTATAGCTTTGAATGGTCACTAAACAAATTGTTGTAAATTGAGGACTGCCTATAATCTTAGTGAAAAGATGGGGTATTTTAGAAGTCATAATTTGGATAGATAACCCAACATTCACATTATTCCCAATCAAATTTCCAGCTCTAAAGTAACTAAGATATTAAAGTTGGCCTCAAAGGTTTTAAGCCTTCATTGCTATTTGTAGATGCTGCCTTTCCATTGCTTTCATTTTTTTTTCCTGCCTGAATTAGAAATAAGTCATTTCAACAGAAGATTTATTATTTTAGGACAATCTTTATAGCATTAAAGGCTTTCATTTAACCTCTATTACAACCCAGAATCAAATTAATCTCTGTCACATAAAAGCAACTGTTGTGCTTTTCATGTAAAATGTATGAAATGCATTACATTTTGTCTCACTATCAGTGTTTACACACAACTAGTCCATAATATTTCAGAGCTTTGTGTTACAGCAAGTGTGTTTGTGTGTGTATGTGTGTGAATGTCATTGTTCCCTAACCTCCCCTGACTGATTTTTAATAGAAAATGAAAATGAAAAGAAATTGTTTTAATATTTGTTGGCTGTTCAAACTTGAGGAGATACAATAATGAATAATTTGCACCTGCTATTTATATATAGCATCATAACATTGAATAGGGATAACTTTGAACTTGCACTCTTCCATTAATACAAAGAATGAATAAAAAAGACTCTCTACATAACCTTGCATCAGAGCCCATTAAACCTTCAGTGGTCTATAGTTCCTTTGAAATCATGCACCCATCAGATAAGTTTCAAACGGGACAACACTTTTGAAACCTTCCTATGCATTTACTGGTTTGAGTCTAGCTCCCAAATGGAGCCCTGCAGTTCTTGGAGACCTACCTGTTCCCCAAAAGGGCTACCTTTTTTTCTCCTCTGAAATTCCTCTCAAGTTCTCAAGATGCACTTTTTTCAAGGTTTCTGTAGTGCTGGGATGATGAAGATGAGATCAGAGAGACCCAGGTTGAAGATCACCTTCCATGAAGACAGGTCACTCTCCCTCCCTCCCTTCCTCTCTCTCTCTCTTCACACAAACACACACACACACACACACACACACACACACACACTTTGTGATACATAAATTGATTCTAGAAGAACTCTCCATTTGTGTAGTGTTAATAACTCTATTTCTGGATCTTTTCAACAGTAGAAAGGGTATTCAATATCTTCTTTTTTAAATCCCCTTTTCAGCCTTTGTCCTCTTGTCATAGCCCTCCCACTCTTGGACTTACTGAACTTTCTGCTATCTGCTCTTAATCAATTCTCCTCCGCCTGGACTTTCTTTTTCACCTCTATGGCTGACTTGCTCCAATCAATCTTGATCTTCCTACATAGCCTAAGAGTTCACTCTCCTTATCTGTACAGCCTCTCACTTTCTCAGTCTTCTTCTTCTTCTTCTTCTTTTTCTTCTTCTTCTTCTTCTTCTTCTTCTTCTTCTTCTTCTTCTTCTTCTTCTTCTTCTTCTTCTTCTTCTTCTTCTTCTTCTTCTTCTTCTTCTTCTTCTTCTTCTTCTTCTTCTTCTTCTTCTTCTATTTCTTCTATTTCTTCTATTTCTTCTTCTTCTTCTTCTTGGCTTTATATTGATAGGAACTTGATAATATCTCCTAGACATCTTTGACAGGTATATGATTGCTAGCAATCAAGCTAGTGGTCAAACATTCTCATTCATAGCTGGCCTGAGTCAGCTCGGGTGGCAATAGAAAGAAGAGAAAGAGAGTCATAATGGCTTATTACAACTTTTAGTAGAATTACAGAGTTAGAAGGGTCCTTGGAGGTCTTCTAGTCCATCCCCCTGCTCAAACAGGAGACCCTATATCATTTTAGTTGGTTGTCCAATCTCTTCTTAAAACTTCCAGTGTTGGGGTCATCCACAATTTCTGGAGGCAAGCCGTACCACTGATTAATTGTTCTAACTGTCAGGAAATTTCTCCTTAGTTCTGGATTGGTTCTCTCCTTGATTAGTTTTCATCCATTACTTCTTGTTCTGCCTTCAAGTGATTTGGAGAATAGGTTGACCACTCCCTCTTCTTTGTGGCAGCAATGCCATTGCATTTTTCAGAAAGTGCAATGAATAAATAATAATAATAATAATAATAATAATAATAATAATAATAATATTAATAACTTTATTGTCACTTTGAATGTACACCAATTGGCATACATCAAAATAAAATTTTGTTGCATACAGCTCTCAAAGGGTCACCACCTCTGATATACACTCCTTGTTCGTGGCCAGCTCAGGTTTCAGATGGTCCATTTTAGTCTCAGGGAGCAAATGATGGCAACATTTTTCCAAAACTGCATATAATAGTGCTGTAGAGACTAAGAAAGATGGTGGAAATATACAAAAACTATTATTTAGACAAAAGGGATTATTTGTTTGTTTGTTTATTATCTGATCAGCATGAACTAAACAAACTAGCAACTGCTGGCAGCCAGGCTAATCTGCAGACTTTCTGGCTTTCAAAATACATGGCAACGAAGAGAAAAGGGATTGAAACTCTCTTCAAGTCCAAAACAAAGGTTAACATTTGGAAACTACTCAGGCAGATACAGTGGTAGGATTCAAATACCTGAACAACCGGTTCTCTGCATAGACACCACTTCTGGAAGTCCGTTCTGAGCTGGGGAGGTCTCCCAGGCCCAGAATGGACTTTGTAGTCCATTCTGGCCCTTGCAAAAAAGGGCTAGGGCAACAGCCGGTTCACCAAAGTCAACAAAAATTAAGTACTGGTTCTATTGAATCCCACCACTGGGCAGATACCTTCCTAATTTGCTGATATATTTGCATTTGCAGGAAATAAGCAGCCTGGAAGTGAAACTGAAAGAAGCACAGATTACACAGATCCTTATGCTGGTGATGTGAGGAATAAAGGAGATTTAAATGGGCTAAACAGGCAGGAGAGAAGCTGCAGCTGGATTGAGAGAGAAAGAGACAAAGAAGGTGGTTGCCAAACCGATTAGACAACATTGTCTGCTGAAGAATAATAGCTAGTTCTGAGGTGAACCAAAGAAGATCTGCAGGTTTTCAAATGAATACTTATCAAAGCTGGAGAAGGTTCAGCTCTAAGGATCAAACTACCTTGTGCAGAATTTCCTAAGGGAGAAGAGTCCAAAAACTCTGGTAGTATGTTTCAGTCCAACAAATGTTATTAAATGACATAAGCAGGTTTGTAGTTGATTAAAACTCACCTGGGAAACAATCAAGAAACTTCCAGAGCTATAAAGTGGGGGAAATCCCAAAATATCTAACAACGAAGCAATGTGAATACTTCCACACTTTCCCTAGAAATAATATGGCGGTGCCTATGATGTTCCCAGCAGCCCAGCTGAGACTATAATTTTTATCTTTACTGGAGCATTTAGCAACCCAGCTGCAAGAAAGCAACACTAATGGGGATCAAAAGCATAAATCCAATATGTCCAAGCTTGCAATCCAAACATATCAAACTGGAAGCAAAATCATGATCAGGCAACTATATAAACAGGTCACACCTGCAGTTGTTAGTAAAAAGGATCAATATTTTTAAAAGTGATCAAGACACATATCCAATGGGGGGGGCGATTCCCAAATTATTTATTTACTTATTCACCCAACTCATTAACAAAACTGTACATTACAAAACTCAACTATAAAGCAAATGATCTGAATAAATCCAATGGTGAATTTTTTTAATGTTCCTAATCTCACGCGTTTCCAAAGTGTAACATTTATTTCGCTAAATAACTGATCTGCAATTATAAAGGGAGGCTCAAATCTTTTCATACCTTGATATGTCCTGTTCCCATAAATTCTGGCAGTTCCATAACCAGACAGACTATAAAAAAGCTTTTATGAGAAAATATGGTTGAGGACAGAGACAGCTGGCATTTAAATTAGCCAAGTGAGAGAAATTACTCTTATTCATTCACCAGATGCTTTTATTCATATATACATTTTTACATTAATAATTCCATTATACTATGCAAACCACTCTGTTCTGCTCACTGACCTTAACAAGTTTTGATACCCTTTTTCATTATTTCCAAAGAGTACAGCACATTTTGCCAATTTTTGATGAAACCATCTATTGTGGGGGAAGGGGAGAAAGATTCAGACACCAAACATTCCAGTTGCAAAAAGTTAGGGTTATTTTTTTGCTGAAATTGCAGTATTATCATTTCCAAAAATATATAATGCATTGCTTGCATTCTCCTATTTGTTAATGTTTGAATGCTTTACGTCAAAAGCTTCTAAACTGCCAACCCATTTTCTGTAATCTTGGATTATTTTTGCACTCTTTAAGTGCTACAGATTCTGCAATGTGCCAACGTATCAGTAGGTGATATATGCCTCCAATATTGTTAGTGGTCCTACCCATCTTACATAACAACGTTGTCTTTTGCAGTGATTACAGGTAGTCCTAGACTTACAAACAATTCATTTAGTGACAGTTCAAAGTTACAACAGCACTGAAAAAAGTGACTAATGACCGTTTTTCACACAACCATTGCGGCACCCCCATGGTCACGTGATCAAACTTCAATGTTTGGCAGCTGACTCCTATTTATGACGGTTGCTGTGTCCTGGGGTTCATGTGATCACTTTTTGCAAGCTTCTGACAAAAAAGTCAATGGGGAAGCCATATGCACCTAACAGCTGTGTTACTAACTTAACTGCAGTGCAGTGATTTACTTAACAACTGTGGCAAGAAAAGTCGTAATATGGGGGGGAAATCACTTAACAATTGTCTCGCTTGGCAACATAAATTTTGGTCTCAATTGCGGTCGTAAGTCAAGGACTACCTGTATTCAACCTGTTTCTCATTTATGGCAGCTGGGAGGCATTATTTTTATTTATTTATTAAATTTATGGGCCGTCCATCTCACCAGAGACAATTCTAGTCTGCTTACAAACATCAAAACAAGTGCACATTTGTGCAAAAAATAACATTAATAAATAATAAATACTGCTAAAAGATGGGTAGGGGGAACACAAAGAATACAGGGAGATGTGATAGATTATGTGTCAAAGGGACATTTGTTTGGCTGGTATCTTTATACGAACCAACCTAATTTGCACTTCCCTGTCTAATACAAGAACTAGACCATATTTTTTCTTCTGTTTTCATATTTGCCCAAATTTTGAAGTTTTGATTTAAAAAAATAAATAAAGCAGAATAAAATGTCCATATCTGACAAACTATGCATGTTTTGGGGAAGGCATAACATAAGGAAAATCTCTTGTATAAAAATGGATATATTCTGGAAATTATATCCCAAAATAAGAGCTCACCTCTGTTTATATCAAACAGTAAGCTCTTGATTTTAAGATTGGTTGCTTTAATTATAGATGGTTATAGAAACAGACCATGAACTGGATAGATTTGCCATTCCTACCACAGTTTATCAGGTATCCATTCCTAGTTCCAGTCATTTTGAAGCTATGGAATTTGAGGGAATTTTGGAAACACTCAGAAAGTGGTTGCTATTAGGGTGCAGTGATGATTGAGATAACAAAAAATCTATTTAACAGAATGAATTAAAACAAAATTAACTTGCCTCAAATCCTATTCAAGCCAAATGGAGTTTGAGCCTGCATTTGCCTATCTGTGCCCATAAAATATTATGCACACAAACACACACACACACATAAACATATACATAAAAGCAAAGGATGCATGCTATATTCTTCCTCCTTTCACACATGAACATCCAATACAAATACATCATGCACATATGCATCCAATTCAGATATTCTTTAGCACAAATGCAAAACTCCAATTGAACAAACAGGTGTAGCTGTAATGGGCAGTACGAAAGATTTTAGGAAATAGAAAGAAAAGCTGCAACCTATACAACTGTTGCGCAAAAGCAGCACATGAAGCATATCAGAAAGGACATTACCTAGTTTTCTAGAAAGTATAAATCAGGGGTCTTCAAACTTGGCCCCTTTATGACGTGGACTTCAACTCCAGAATTCCTCAGCCAGCGTGAGGAATCACACAGAGAAAAAAGTAAAATCCTACAAAAATAAAACACCCCTCCCACAAGCTACAAAAATATTGTGAAGGTCCAGTGATATAAGGAACATTTAATTAATAATAAAGATGTCAATGCTGCTAACATAGGATGTTTTGGCTTTGACAACAGATGGAGATGTAGCCATTTTCTTATTTTCGCTTTTAGAGTTAGATGATGCTGGGGAAGGGGTGATGTGCATGAGAGTTCAGCTAGACATAATAATACTGGACCTAGCGTGAGAATCAAGGCTGTTGAAATAAGAGATGATAAGAATTGGCAGGCTGGAGAGCTGGAGGGAAAGCCCACACTTTAAACTAATTGGGGAATGTGATTTATGACTGTTAATTGGAGAAGGGAATTGTGCTTTGATACTATGTGCTCAAAGGGGGGGGTTCAGTTTTTGGCTTCAATTATGTTCCTGCCAATATTATGCTTCTTGAATAAAGATTCTTTAAGGTAAACAATACCTTGAAGTTCTTTGAAGAGTTTCATCTGTCGGAACCATGACAAAAGAAGGTATCTTCATATTTTAATGGAGTCCTTATATTCTGCTGAGGTTCTGCCCTATACAGTAAATTGGTACACAATTACAAATTCTACTGGCTAGAAAGAAGTAGGGACCAGGTCAGAGAATTACTGAATACATAATAATAATAATAATAATAATAATAATAATAATAATAATAATAATAATAATAATAATAGTAAAGTTGGAAGGGACCTTGAAGGTCATCTAGTCCAACCCCCTGCTCAGGCAGGAAACCCTACACCATTTTGGACAAATGGCTGTCCAGTCTCTTCTTAAAAACTTCCAGTGTTGGAGCATTCACCGCTTCTGGAGGCAGATTGTTCCACTGGTTAATTGTTCTCACTGTCAGGAAGTTTCTCCTTAGTTCTAGATTGCTAGATGTTTTTCATAGTACAACTGGATCCTTAAATAACAGTCAAGGAGCAATCAAATTGTGAAATCAAAGAATCTTCTAGAGTTCAGGAGTATAATCAGGAGTTTCTTGTGTAGTCAAACAAGGTGAAGACATTTTAGGGGCTTGCTACACTGGGAATCACTATTGATGAGCATTTCCTTACATTCACCAAGCTGTGCAACCTTTTACCACTTGACTAAACAGCTATAGAAGTTCTGCTTCTGCCAGCTGTCAACTGCTCACTGCACTTAAATGCCTTCAGCTTCAGTTGTATGCCCTGTTGAAAAGCTGGGTTGGAGGCAAGGATTCTGACAACTCTTTTTCCCCAGCAGAGACATTTGCCTCCAGCTCTCCTCCAGCAAACACCAGTGATTCCCATCTCCCATGGGTTCTGGTCTTGAAGAGGCATCTACCTCCTTATCAGAAGATTTTGTTGGAAGCAAAGTTGGCAGGATGTCAACTCAAGAATATTTCTAACACCTAATTAATCCATGAAACAGCCCTATTCTGTGTCAAACCATCAGTACAGTCTACTCAAACCGGCAGCATCTCTCTAAGGATTTTTTATTTTCAGTCTGCTATTTCAGAATCATTAATATGGAGACATATGGAACTGGAACTTGAATGAACTTGGCTTTGCTGTAAGCATTGTATGCTGTTTAAAAGTTCAAAGAAGGTGGAAGAGACTTTAAAAAAAAAGTGCAGTTCTTGACTACCTACTGACTTTCCCCCCACAGAAAAATACAAATGCTAGCCAAAGTTTGTTTCAAATAGCAATTATCCTACCAGTCATTTGCTGGTAGCAAAACATTCAAATTAGAATCCAGCAGGATCCATGGCATAATTATTTTTAACCTCTAATGATGAAACCCCCTATTAAAGGTGCTTCCTATTCAGTGAAGGATACATATTCGAAGAGTATGGAAATTGCAAGCTAAACAGTGAACAGTGAAACAAGTGCACATTATAATGTCTTCATGCAGTACCTGATTATTTGCTATAGAGGTGGAAGGAAGAAGCCACTGTGTGTTCCTCTGCATTAGGGCTACAAGATCTGTGCTATATAAATAAATTTAAAAAATCCAGATGAGCCCAAAGTATGTTTCCTAGCTGAGATCTAGTGGTCACCCAGATGTTTGCAGCGCATTACTAGTAGCTTTAACTCTATATACAGTTTCTTTTTATCCAGGATGGCATTTGGTAGTGCAATGTTCTAAAACTGTTCTAAAAAGTAGTGATGGTACTTTTGATTATCACATTTCAGAAAATTTGAATCTATGTAGGTATGGATAGATAGATGGTGTGTATGTGTATGTGTGTGTGAGAGAGAGAGAGAGAAGGGGGGAGGGAGGGAGGGAGGGAGAGAGGGAGAGAGAGAGAGAGAGAGAGAGAGAGAGAGAGAGAGAGAGAGAGAGAGAGAGAGTCTATTGAACGCCATGAATAAAATAATTTTCCTTTTTCTAAAACAAATAATGGAAGAGAGGGAGGCAAAAATAACAACCACAACCACTGCCACTACCACAGCAAATGGTCTATAGTCTGATGTTATATAGATAAAAATATTTTAAAAAACCAAACATCCCAGTGTAGGTGACTCTCATTCAATATTTATAGTCAGCACTATATGAGAAAGAATATGTTAACTAAGCAAATGTTATACATTTCCTGTTCAATCACACAAATAAAAAGAAGCATTATTGCTACCTAGAGTTTTTGTCACACTTCCAGCTTCACTTTTATGAACAATATGATTTTCATATCAGCTGCAACTGTAAACAAAAAAGAGAAAAGTCTTTATTCTCTTTTAAAAGTATTCTAGAAGGGTAAAATATAGAACTTAATTTTTGACTAGATGAAGTTAAAGATTAAGTGCTGTAGTATTTCCTTCCAATGAATTTCCTTAGGCAGGAGAAATCTTTTTTGAGCAGATATCTGTTTCCTACCCTCTTTCCTTTACTTTCAGTGATGGCAGGAGTCACAGATTTTGAGCACTTAAAAGTTGTTCTAAATAAAGAATGGCACAACAAACAATCGATGCTAAGTAGAGGTACATTTTGCCAAGAATTATAGAAATTTTGTGTAAAAATAATGTATTGAAGAATCAGCATTAACCACAACTGTCAAAGAGCTAGAGGTCACTCAGAACATTTCTCATTGCAAATTTTTTATTTTCTGAAATTGTATTAAAAGAATGTTAATACTAAGAAACGGAAATAAGTTAGACAGATTCCACATTACAGCTCAACTTAAAATCAATGAACCCCTTTACATCTAATGCCCAAGTGTCTTTATCTTTTTCTATAGCTTCATATCTCCATAGGAGTAACTAGGAAAGACAGCAGACATTGATTTAAGCATTCTTATATTTATAGCTAATTAAATATTTCCCAATAATCAACTATTTACTGAACTCAGGGTAGCCAAGCTCCAGAATATCTTATATAAACACAAACTATATTCACATGACTTACTGAACTATTGCCCACCCAACCACATTTTGTCTTAGCATATTAAACAAACCTAACCTTTGCATTAATTGATAATCCAACATGAGATGGGTAAACTATAGTTACTGTAAGTTTCCACATTGGGAGTGAGTCAGGTCACAATTTGAATTGTTGGTCTGATTTGAAAAGTCAGCTCAGTTCAAAGGTCAAGCCTGTTACATCTGAATCTTGTATTCAAACTTTTGTTTTGATTCAAAAATTCAATATGACTAAGTTTAGGTCTGGGCACACAGTATATGCAAAAGTTGGCTGAATTGCCCAATCAGTTTGAAGGCACCTGATGTAATTCAATGCAATGCAGTATGAATATTTGATTTAAAGGTATACACAGCAACATTACCTTTATTTGCTAAGTAAGCACAATCCTAGTGGATGGGTCTGAATCCCCATGAATCAAACCATGTTTGGCAGAGAAAGTGCTACCTGCAGAGTTTAATTCGAATTTGAGTATTAGTAAATCAAATATACTGTAGGAAATCTCCAAGGAAAAACTTCTGGCCAAAGGATTCAGGGTAGGGGTTTAGGAGTGAGTGGAGAATGACAAGATAACAGGATAGAAAGCAACCTACATTCCCAACCCAAACTGACTCTGTATCTTAGAAAAACATACAACTGCAAATTTATGGCAGTGGAGTATTCACTTCCTAAATTCCTCGTAAGATTGTTAGATAAGCAAACATTTGGAAAGCGAAAATGTTAAAGAAGTTACTGCATAGATATTCCAGTTATTGAATTTTATTTACAGTAGGAGTTCATAAAGATATTTGATATAAAAATAAATATGATTTGGGAAAGAGAATGGTGTTACCTTAGATTTCTGTCTGTGAATATCTGTCAAATTCAAGTTATAACCTATTAAGTATACATTTGTTTAGGAAGGTATGAAAGAGGAACACACGCTGAAGGCACTTCAGTTATCCTAAATGGATGTCTTAGTTCCTTCCTGCTTCCATGTAGATCTGATGGATCTTGTAAAGCAATTAATTTACAAGCCTGTAAGTAGAAGCATATTACTTTTGTGATTACACAGTCAGCTTAACAGGATGTAACATTCATAAAACCTTTTGATATTATTTTAGTCAATTGGAATGGATTTAGCTTTTGGTAGGAGTATTAGATATTATAATTTCTTTTTTTTAAAAAAAATGCTATTGAAAGATTTATCGTATCTAAGTCAATCATGGGCATCCCGGCTTGGTTTCCTTTGGGGAAAAAAAGGCACATAGTTATTGAAAAGTGCTTGTCAGACCTTGTAAACATTCTTCATGTGTGCAGATTTAGTGCTGTTTGAAAGAAAGCTATACCTGTTTTTAAAAAGTGGAGGGGGAGATGTTCACCAATAGCTGTTTATACTTAATAGGAGCAGAAAAGAGGCCAGGGGATCCACCAATCCCTGGTGTAATTACTGAGGCAAAATAGGGATGGGTAACAAAGGTAGTACAATGTGCACAAGCATGATTTTTCTGTTAGAGGAAAGTATTCCAATGCAGCTTTCTTGGCTATGCTCAAAGCTGCATCTGTCAAAAATCTAGATCATCACTAGAGGGCAGTGTGCAGATACAGAAAGTTCCATTCTTTTGCCACCATCTAGTGGTCATAAGGCATTTTGCTGCCAAGATCTGGGAGCTATAGACTAAACATTTCCAGTCAAACTTTGCATGTATCTAAAACTGGAACAAGCCCTCTGATTACATCCATGCAGGCAAGATTGGCAATTGAACATCTGCTGGAATTTGACCCTACTGTTAATTTTAATTGGGTCCTCTCTCTTTCAACACCTGAATTAATTGTGGGTATTTGGTCTAAACACTGTTTTAAACATCTTGGATGGTTCTGGCGCATCCCTTTATGAGGCACCAGATGTTCAGGTCCTGAATTAGCAATGATCAGCTTCTACCCACAGGGGAAATGATGGGCACTTTGCACTTGGGCTTTTAAAAGAAACAAGGCTGTGGAGAAAACTGGTACAATTATGTCTAGGTGCTCATTAAGAAAAACAATAATCAAAAGAAGGTTTAAGGGAGGAAAAATATTTTATGAAATTTGTTTGGTTTTTTTTTAATGCTTCCCTAGGTATTGTCCCTCCATCTGCCAGGAGTTAGAAATCTAGTTACATCAGCACTACATGAGGCATTTAAAAATTCTTTCTTGTTTCTTTTCTTTTATAAACCACACTAATATCATAACATCCCCCAAAAGATTAGTCCTATGTTCTTTGTAACCCTGAAGCATTTAAGCAAGTGAAATGCAAGGCACAGATGACATCACAGCGTTTTCATACTGATGGCTACAGGAAAGTTGGCTTTTTGTAGCTTTTTCCTTCTCTCATTTTGTATTACTGCCTGCATTAATTCTAGTCATTTAAGGACAGTTTTACACAGTTCAAATTCTGGGGGAACAATAAACAACCACAAGTTGCCAATCTATTGCCATCTTTGCTATTTGCATTTATGGTGGAGGGAGTACAGCAAGCCACTCTGCAATTAGCAAATGTGTAATTTTCATGGCCTTGTCAACTCATCCTCTGAATGCAGGAAGCTTCAACCCCAAGGGGTCTTAAAGAAGGACACTTATTTTGATTGACATAAATTAGACATAGAGCAATTATTATATGGAGTATTTAATATTTGTCACTTACCCAGTCTTTGACTGCTTAAAGATTTAAAGAATGCTGAATAGAACTGTACACCACCATCTAATCCTATCTTCATCCCAAAACTGGAAGGAATATTGATTATTGTAATTTTTTTTAATCCCAATATTTTAAAAAAAATCTAGTACTATAGACAGTTATGCAAGTTCTCTTCATATTTTCCTTAAAGTAGTATACACTTTTAAAAATAAGGATAGCAAAAGTAAAATGTTTAGAGTAAAACCAGGGTTGTTTTTTTAAAGAATATAACATTAAAAAAAATATCAACAGGAAACATAGAGCACATAGATATATTTTTTTCTGATTTCAAACTGAATGTATCAAATATGGACATTCAAAGAAGCACTGAATTCAACAGCTAAATATTGTAAACAATAAGAATAAATTATTTTTAAAATATAATTTTACTTAAGAATTTTGATTACAATAGTAAAAGCTAATACAGATAAAATAGAGAAAGGTCAGAAAAAAAGAAATGTGCAGGGAAAAAGAAAGAGATAAATGAAGAAAAAGAAAAGAAATATATAAAGTAGCAATTTCCAACTTTCATTAAGCAATATAAATAAATTTAATAAGTGTTCAACTCCTCTAATCTGACAAATTGTTCATCCCATACCACATCCCTTATCTATAAACAAATCCATAAAACATTTTTTTTCAATCCTAGCGTCAGCAAAAAGTCCATAATACTTGCAGAACTTTGCAAAAAAGTATTATTTTAACCTTGATCAAATAAATTATCTTTATATTCCTTCCTTTTACTTCTAACAGACTTGATCTTTAATCCAGTAAAATATTATTGTGTAATTTGATTTGTCTTCAATTCTTATTTATTCCATCACACAGATTTCTTCAAGGCTTTAACAAGCCTCTTTTGTACATCCAATAAGAAAACATTTGCAGGTCATTCTTTTTGTTTTGTCATTTGTCTTTCTCTTTTCACTATTAAAACTTCAGCCAGTTTCTCTTGTATATCCAGTAGAGTGTCCCTTTTCCAAATCATTCTCTTGGCCTGTCATTTCTAGTTCCACTTTTAGTACTCTTTCCTGTCAGATAAAATTTGCTACAATGTAGTCATTCCTACATTACCTTTTGGACATAAAAACAGGCATTATTGTTGACAGTGTTGATATTATAGTTACTAAAATGTGGCTATTTTTCAAAGATCTCCTTTAATATTTTCAATGTCATAACATTGTGTCATTTTATAAGTCTCAGTATTAATTGGCATCAAGAGTAACAATGTAATTATTTTTTTCCTCCTGCTTTGAATCTTTAGTCCTCTCTAGTGTCCAGCTTCTAAAATAATATAATAACTTATCTTTATTCTGACTTACAATGTCAGGATAGCCAAAATAAGTCTGTTTCCCATGAAGCTATTTTCATTTTTATAATTAATTATAAAATCTTGTAGTAAATGTCAATATTCCAAATTTAACTATTTAAATTTGTCCATTTATCAGATTTAGACATTTAAAAGTTTCTTAGATTAAAATTTCATTTGGTATTTGCTGTTTATTTTGCTGAATTCTTTAAGTTCTTAAGTTTATAATTAACTTGTCTTTTGTTCAGAATTGAAGATAAACTCACATGATTATTTTTCCAATTTGGCATTCCAAAGGTCTATAATATCTTTAAGATTTTACTAGGCAATTTCCAAAAGTGATTAAAAAGTGAAGTTTGTGAACTTAGTGTCTTTTAAAGGCTCCACCACAGTTGTGAGCAAGATGGCTGGTCTTGTCATCTCCCGCCACTCAAACCCACAGAAAACCACTATCCTGTAATTTGGTTGTCAACACCACTAAGACCAAGGAGCTTATAGTAGATCATAGGAGGAATAGATCAGACATTCAGCACCTGATCATCAGTGGAGACCATGTGGAACAGGTGGCCAGCTTTAGGTTTCTGGGTGTTACATAAAGGAGTACCTGACCTGGAGTGCTCATGTTATAGCATTGGTTAAGAAGGCCCATCAGAGATTATATTTCTTGAGACTTCTCAGGAAACAACAACTGAAATGAAAAACTGCTGGTGACCTACCACTGCTCCATAGAGTGCATTCTAACCTACTGCATTTGTGTGTGGTTTGCCAACTGCACAGTAGCAGACAGGAAAGCACTCCAGAGGGTCATTACCATCACCCAGAGGATTATTGGCTGCCCTCTCTTCCCCCCCCAGACAAATTGTACAGTTTCCGCTGTCTTAGGAAAGCTCAAAACATTATTAAAGACTCATCTCATCCCAGACATTCTTTTTTTGAACTATTACCATCTGGCAGACGGTACAGGAAAATAAAAACAAAGACAAATTGACTGAAAAATAGTTTTTATCCTAGAGCTGTAACCATATGAAATACTACTGTATAGTGCAACATTGAAGTGCAATATTAGGGGCAGCGCAATGGTGAATAGAATGTGAAGGATGTTTGTATATAATGTATATTCTTACTTGTGTGTAGTATACACTGTGGACAGCACTTATTTTTGTTGTGAGACACAC
The DNA here is from genome assembly GCF_001527695.2 of Protobothrops mucrosquamatus. NCBI lineage: Eukaryota > Metazoa > Chordata > Lepidosauria > Squamata > Viperidae > Protobothrops > Protobothrops mucrosquamatus. The sequence goes on from NW_015386965.1 coordinate 269,965, forward strand.
AATGACAATTAAGATATTCTATTCTGTTCTGTTCTCCTTGTAATGAGCAGTTTTCTGGAACACATATGGGTGATCTACCATCCTCTCTTTCTGGGAAGGATTCAAATAACTGGTTTATTTACTGGTTACTTGGTCTTTGCGGGGACATCTTTGGTTTGCCATACCTCCTCCAGAACCTTTTTGGAAATAAGAATGTGTTAAATATGAGCAACACTAGGAAAAATCTGCTGGTTCATCATGTATTCCCCATGAAGCAGTATTTTCCCACTGGTCAATAGGTCATGAAAAAGCTATTTTAATTATTGGAGGCAATATAATCCACTCAGACCAGTATCAATTGAAAAATACCTCTTGGGTGAATAAGCCCTTTTTCTGCAGCTAATAATGTTTATCAAAGCACTTAATTCTATGAACAAATTCTTTGCCACATGAAGCACACATTCTTTTATTTATATCCTGCATTTCATTTGAGGAATTCAAAATAGCATTCATAGCTCTCCTTCCTGAAACTTTGTGATGTCAATAGAGAAAGAGACCAACTGATCCAATTTTCCATAGTCATCCAATCAGCTTCCATAGTGGAAGATGGATTGGAAGCTAGAACTTCTTGCTCCAAATCCAACACTTTGAACAGTAAAGTGACTTTCCCAAAATTCAACTTCTTTTGAGCTGCAATAATTGGAGAAGGGAGAAAAAATTCCACTTTCTCCCATTCTATATCATATAATACACCATCATCAAAATCCCCCTGTTTACCTGCTTTTTTCAAACCAGAGGTTTGAAAATGAAATAGCTAGTATACATTTCTTTTTCATTCTTTCTTTAACTGTAAATTTCCAGCCTTTGCTACTCCTTTTCCATATCCATTTCAAAGATAAGTAGACCACAAATAATCACAATATTTATCATGACATGACACTGCTGGGCCAAGCTTCGTTGGATTAATTTACCCAATGTATCCATTATGTATTAATATATATTTTATAGTCTCCTAAATTAATAATAAAGTTGTCATTATTTGAAGCAAAATTTGGTTTGCATTTAACAGGATAACAAATATTCCCTTGGTATGTATGAAGTGCATTCTCTCCTACAAATGTAAATGAATCTACCATGTGTTTGTACTGAAGCTGAAATGGGAAAAATGTAAAAACAGACTTTAAGGTAGAACAGATGGCACAACTAAATGCAATGCATATCTTTCTCTAGTGAGATATTCTCACATAAAAGATATTTGTGCATGAAAGATGCATCCAAAACAATGTATATATTTCTGAAAGCTCCATACAAAAAGAAAACATTTATGGAACAAAAACATATGCTTTAGAGAGAAAAAAACTGCCACAGGAAAGTGTACATAAAAAAGATAGAGCAGAAATTTGTGTTAAAGAAAGAGGTTTTTTTGAGGAAATTGCTAAGACAAGGGTGCATTTATTAAGCTCCAAAATATTTTCTCATTAGGGAAAAAGCTGTGAACAAAATTGGATTAGATATTGTGCTACAAACATACTGTAACAGTAAAATAAACTGGATTTCAAGAAACGTATACTTCCCTGGCTTCAGAAAAAACTGAGATTGTAGTAAACATGTCCATCAGTAAGACCTGTATAGTGAAACCAAGACTTTACCTGTTAAATTTCCAGAGCAAAACTGAATGCATATACTTCCTGTCTGAAGCTAACTGAATACTGTGATCATTTTAATATCCTTCCTTCCTCCCTTCCTCCCTCCCTCCTCCTTTAGAGAGAGTTGTAAAAGCACTATGAAGTCTAAGTGCTATTGCTATTTCCTGCTAGGCTTTTATACCTTTTTGTTGTCATTTCTGCCCATAGCTGGTTAGCTCTAAAAATTTCAGTATAGTGAGTCTCAGGTAATTTTAAAAGCATTTTTCTGTACACCTTCTATATATTCCTAATTGTATGATCAAATATTATACAAAGCTGAGGGCATATGCTGGTCCAGTATCTGATTTTTTAAATATAAACGATGCTGCGCTTCAATGGTTAGATGGTCTAGACATTGGTATTTGAACATAGATATTTTTTAACGTTTATATTTTATGGGATTCTCCTAACCTAGTTGAAATGTTAATATATATTATTAGTCCATTTACTAAATAAATATATATACTATATAAATATTATACAAAGACTTTAAAAATGAAACATTTGAGGGCGTTTGCCCTACTTAAAATCTTGTTTCAATAAATATGTTACGTACTTTAATATAAAATATCAATATATGCTGCTGAAAAAATATAGTAAAGACAATTGATAAGGCAGGCTGTTAGATGTGAGAGGTTTTCTCCTCATGTAGAAATATGTCAGTACACCCACCCCCCAAAACCAACTGATCTGACTCCCTCAATAGTGGATAAAGAGAATTAAGGAAAGGGTGAATTGTTTCTCCACAGTGGTGACAGGAGTGATAATGCTAATGATTTTATTTTCATGCCATTCTTTATCTTGTAGGAGCCCATGGCTAGAACAGCATCACTGACTATAAGGATAAAGGATCTCTCACAGAGACCCTCTAAATCTCTTCTTGTCTATCTCATCCTTAGACAGACTTTAAATGGCACCACAATGAGTTAACTATTGACTACTGTCAGAGCTTCACAAGTGCCAATGAAAAGGTCAGCCTTTTCATTTGTGCTTGTTTTATGTGATGTGATGAATAAAAAGTGAGTCAAGTCCCCTTCAAATAGAGGTCAACTCCTAGTGAATATGCAGGCACATCCATATGGAAGTAGCTTGTCATTGCCCCTTCCAAGAACCTTTTTTCAAACTCCCAATCCAGCCTACAACTCTTATATTCCCAACTGGTTTTTGATTCAAGTCTTGACCTTGACAAGTTGGCCAGATAATGCTCCCTCTTAAGGCAAATACCAAATAACAAGTTTGATTTGTTTTCTGCAGATTCTCAGACATCATTTTGGCATTTATCTCACTGTTTTTTTCTCCTTACCCACTCAATGTAATGTAATGTAATGTAATGTAATGTAATGTAATAGGACTTCTTCATATTTGGCCAGAAAATTCTCCCCAGAAAAGGAATCAGCAATAGTCCATTTAAAAACTGCCCTGTGCTTAGCTCCAAGTGGCCTACAGATTTTTCTTTGGGAACTAGTGATATAGTCATTCTGAAATTATAACAGAATAATAGAGTTGGAAGTGACCTTGGAGGTCTTCTAGTCCAACCCCCTGCTCAGGCAGAAAACCCTAAACCATTTCAGACAAATGGTTGTCCAATCTCTCCTTAAAAACTTCCAGTGTTGAGCATTCACAACTTCTGGAGGCAGATTGTTCCACTAATTAACTGTCAGGAAATTTCTCCTTAGTTCTAGATTGCTTCTCTCTTTGGTTAGTTTCCATCCGTTGCTTCTTGTCCTGCCTTCAGGTGCTTTGGAAAATAGCTTGACTCCCTCTTCTTTGTGGCAATCCTGAGATATCGGAACACTGCTATCATGTCACCCCTTGTCCTTCTCTTCATTAAACTAGACATAGCCAATTCCAGCAACCTTTCTTTATATGTTTTAGCCTCCCCACCCCTAATCATCTTTGTTGCTCTTCTCTGCACTCTTTCTAGAGTTTCAACATCTTTTTTACATTGTGGTAACCAAAACTCAGTAGTGATATGGATTATCTAAGAAATGGTTTATTACAGGTTCTTTGGTATAGTGACATAAAAAAAAATTAAAACAGAGCCATGAAAGTCAACAAAAGAATACTAAAAAAAAACAGCTTGAAAGTAGAATCTCAGAAGCCAGAATTAGGCTTAAATTTATCCATGATTTATGCAGTGATATGTCAGTACAGTCTGTGTGCATGTGTGTGTGAATGCCAAGCATAGTTTGCTTTGTTTTTCCTCAGATATAAAGATATTTCACAGCTGATCCTCAGAGACCATGTCTCAGGCAGTTACAATGTTACCTAATGAGAAAAATGAGGAAATTTGCAGAAGAATAATTTGAACCAATATAGATGCTTCCTACTGGTAACTGTTCTATTTTTAGAGATGTATTGTGGCTATGCCTTTTAGCACTCTTATAACATCTACTGGAATTCCATTATTGGCAAGCAATTACCAGAGAAAGAACGCAGAGAATGTAAACAGGCAATTGCCATGAATAAATGAGCATGAAAAAAAGGTTAGAGCTCTTCACATAGGGCGAAGCTTGAGAAAAGAACGTGCTAGATTTGAAGTAGGAGTGAATATAAATTCTCTATCAGCCTCCCACCCTTTCAGTGAGTGTCAACTATCTGTAATGGACCTACTTGAACATTATAATAAAGATTTACTTCCTAATTAAGTGTGTTCAAATCTTTAAGAAGTCTTCATCTTATTACACTAGTTTGCAGGAGTCTTACAATTGGACTCTTTCAAACACTAATGTAGGGGTTTTGGCTTTAGGTTCAAAACTTGCCACAGGAGCCTCATTTTGGGGGGAAATCATTCCATTTCAATTTCCCCCCAGGTAAAATAAAAATGTTTATCTCTTTATCAAATTTATATGACCATCCTTCTAATTAGTGAAATTCTGGATCACAAACAGATAACATCTCAATATGTAATCCAAATCAATTCAAATACTATAAAGAATCTCATTGCCAACAAGTCACAAGCACAAATGCTAGAGTTCCATTAACTCTCCTGACCTACTTTCTAAGCCACACCTTTGCTACCTTTCAGAAGATCAGCAGAGCCCCCATACTTCTGGAAGGAGGCTGTTTAATAAGACAGACACAACGACAGAGAAGGCATACTTCCTAGGACCCACCAGGAAGTCCTGGTGCATACTCGCATTGTCAGATGTGGAAGGACTCCAGAACACATGTCGCAAACAGTATAATGTTTGTAAAAATAAAGCCACGATATAACTAAAACGATTAAGTAAATAAAATTACTATTGTCAATATGATGAATACATCGTTGAATAAGTACCTCCTCATTTTTGTCCAATTCTTTTGTCTAAATTGTTTAGACGATTTAGTTTAACTTAGGGTGGCAAAAGTTATGGATATTTGTGGTTGAAGGCTCATTAATTTAATTAAGCTCCTTGCTGAAGCTATGAAGTGGAAAAACATGGAGGAAGACTAACACCATGATCGGATATTGCCTCCATTATATTTGCATTTAATTGTTTAGACAGCAAGATGGCAACTTACGGGCTGCTTTTCACTTCTCTCTTTCTTTTTTAACAAAGCAAATGTCAGATGGAGTAATGAGAAATTTTCTAATACTTAATAATAACAAGAGGATTTCCTCATTCCTAATATCCCTGGTGATTATCCTGAGAATTTACAGAGGAGCATCTATGTTAGTTGTAGCAAAAACCAGAGAAAATTTAGCAACATATAGAAAGATGGCTCTCTTTTTCCTCCTTATTTTGTGAAACTCATCTCTCCTTTAAAGCCACCAAATATCTGGAAAAGTTAAGAGAGTATTGCACCATTTTTAAAATGTGTTTTCAAGACATGAGTAATTAAGGGAGGTTTGGTACAAAGAGAGAGGAAGTGGGAGAGGGGAGGAAGAGAGGGAGAGGGAGAGGGAGAGGGAGAGGGAGGGAATTCAACATTGTAAATATACAGGTATTGGAAGAAAAAAAAGATCCACTGGACTACTCTTTATAAACCTTTGAAGATTTATATAACCATTTTCCTTCCAAGAGGGAGAGGGAGGGAGAGAGAAAGGGAGGGGGAGATAGAGGGAGACAGAAAGAAAGAAAGAGAGAGAGAGAGAGAGAGAAGGAAGGAGGGAGAGAGGGAGAGAATTCAACACTGTAAACACTACAAGTATTGGAAGAAAAAAAGATCCACTAGACTACTCTTTATGAACCTTTGAAGATTAACAGTTGATTTATATAACCATTTTCCTTCCAAGAGCTGACAATTTTTTTTTTAAAAAAAAAAGCATGATTATATGCACATAGAAATAGTCAGTGCTTTTTTTGAAAGAAAAAAAAAAAAAGGTGCCGGAACTCACACACGTCATACAACCCACCTTACCTACCCTACAAGGTTCCATCCAAAAAAGGTGCCGGAACTCCGTTCTGGGCATTCTATGACAAAAAAAGCCCTGGAAATAGATAGTTTTAAGTGTCTTGGATTTATTTTTGTCCCAGTATGAAATATGTAACTGTCCTTATTTCATGAACTTCAACTGGATCATCCAGCCAACAATATTTTTCTATGACCAGCAGCAATAAGTCTCCAGGTTCATTGCTTTGGACCCAACATCCATAGCAAGCCCTGATAACATCAAAATGTGGACACACGTATCCTACCATCAGGCAAGTGGTAAAATTACATAATGATATAGGGGTATATTACATAATGAAATCAGTATATACATTGCATCATTTTCCTGATGCTACTATGAAGTGTGTCATAATTGGTCCCCATCTCCACCCCCCTCTAAGGATGCTCATACAGTTGCCCTTCTACCCATGCTCCACTCACCTTATGAATTCTGTACATGGTGAAATATTTTCTCTCAGTATAAAGGTACACTGATCTCCTTTTACACATTTATTTAGGTTAACCTGCAGTCTCAACAAGGTCCCGCAACATTATTTGATTATTCTGTAACTTTTAGGCTGATCCTTCTAAATACATTTTTTGTGTTAAAAGTAATAGTCTGTCAGTATCTTGATTACTTTTTTATGCTGATACTCCAATATAGCTGCAAACATTTTACTGGATACTCTATTTTTCAGACTATTTTTCATTATAAAATCATGACCTATCATGTTTTCAGATCATAGGTCTGAACCAGGTGGGGAAAAAAATTAATCAGTGTAGCATAACTCCTGATTTTTGGACTCCTTTTGAATTGGCTGAAGGCTTACAGAGATATTATCTGTCTACCTTTTGAAAGCATTCTATTGTGGTCTCACAATATACCTCACAGTTTTTCTTCATCATTAGTTGCCACACTGAATCTCTATAGAGAAATTATTTTCATCTTGTTTTGGTTCCTCTGCTTCCTTAGCAAACATATTACCTGAATTAGATTCCAAAGAAGTTTGATGTGGTGTGCTTTTGTTTCTTTCAAGACTCTTTGTTCATATTACTATTATTATTCTGTTTCACATTTCTAGTCGCTGGATGTACTGCATTTTTCTTCACATACACACAGCATCACAGATCCAGACAGATCTACTGTCTCAGATATCAGGTTTTGACTTAACTTTGTAGATAGGTTCAAAGAATCCTGCATTTTGAAACAATAAATTTCAATTGCAAAGAGAACTGGCACAAACTTCTCAAGCTACATGTTCAATGTATAAAAGCATCCCCTCTAGAAAAGGAGCTGGACGAGCAATTCACTATCCACTCAAAGCCTAGTTTGAGCCAACAAATTTTATAAAATCCATACAACACAGAGAAATAAGTTTCCATAAATAAATTTTTGTCCTAGAAATGCTTCATCCAAAATATCCCATAATAATAACAATACCAGACCTTTGGGGAGGGAATAAAACCACTTGCTGCATTCAAGAAGAGACAGAAGTGGAATATCCTAGCTGTACTTTCTGAAAGAAAGTATGACTGCTTTATTTTATTGCTGTGTGAAGGAGTTAGGAATTTGCTAGCATACGTATAATTAGAGTTGCTACTACCGTAGATACATGGTCACCAAAATATGAGTTGGGGGTTGGACATTTTAAGTTTGGTTTGCAAGGGAGAATTGGTTAAGCGAAAGATGGAGATTTAAGTGGCTGAGCCTTTTTTTTTGGATTGTATCCAACAAATATGGATTTAACTTGCAAATGTTTATAATTTCATAAACACTGGTTTCAGTTGCAACAAGCACTAGTTTTAATGGTGAGGGTGATTTTGAACACGAATTAACATGTTCTTTCATATTATTCTTTTAAAAATATGAACGTCTTCATTTGACTAAGCTCTTCACTTGGACAAATGTTTTAAAAAGACATTGATAACTGGAGCAAATCCTGAGAAAGGCTACCAAGATGATGAAAGGGCTGGAAACCAAGTCCTATAAGGAGCAATTAAAAAACCTAGATATGTTTAGCTTGTGGAAAAGAAGTTGAGAATGTAGTTGCCTTCAAATATTTGAAGGCATGTACCTTGTAGAGGGTTCATACTTAGTTTCTCCAGAGAGAAAGACTAGAAACTTCAAAAATATAAATACAGACTAGATATTAGGAAGATCTTATTAAGAGTAAGAGCTGTCAAATCACCCACATGGAATGTTTTCTTCTCCTTCACTGGAGGTTTTTAAACACAGACTGGGTAGTCATCCATTGGGAATGATATAATATCATGTGGGAATTCTGCAGTATTCAGTGGTTGAACCTGATGGCCTTTTAGGTCCCTTTCGACTCTAAGATTCATGCCCTGTGATCTTCATTCTTTCTTCTTAGACTGAAATTCTAAGTTTTGTTTCTCTTCCCTCAACAATAGTCTGTGATTTTTTTTTAGCATTTATTAACTTAGTAATACCTAATGACATCAAGAACATAATTTAAGTGTCATAATTTTTATAAAGCTCATATTCAGTAACACAAAATGCATCTATATCCATATTAAATTAAAAAATAAATCGAACATGGGTGACATGATAGCAGTATTCCAGTATTTGAGGGGAAAGAAGAGGGGGACAACTTATTTTCCAAAGTACCAGAAGGCAGGGCAAGAAACAATGGATGGAAACTAATCAAGAAAAAAAGCAACCTGGAATTAAGGAGACACTTCCTAACAATGAGGACAATTAACCAGTGGAACAGCTTGCCTTCAGAAGTTGTGGGTACTTCATCACTGGAAGTTTTTAAGAAAAGACTGGGCAGCCACCTGTCTGAAATGGTATAGGGTCTCCTGCTTGAGCAGGAGGTTGGACTAGAAGACCTCCAAGGTCCCTTCCAACTCTCTTATGATTGATTGATTGATTGATTGATGAAAATTAGAAACAACCTCTTCAGTAGTAACCTGTTCTCTTACTTTTACTTTATGAACAAATTTCTTTTATTGTGTAATTGCATCATTTTCACAATCTATGATCTCATACAACTGTATGTAGATGATGCAGAGTGCATGTCATATTAAAAAAAATTTTTTTAATTGCCTCAGGAATCCTTGTTGTTTCATCTTTGTCTGTAAGCCCATGTCTTCCACAGTCTTCCAATGTGATCCCATTCTGTTCGTATTATAAAGTACGCAGTCCAAATAAAATTAAATAAAATATGAAACAAAATAAACATGGGATCTGAAAAATAAAATCTATAGCCTTTACTTTTGAAAATAAATTTCCTGCTGATTTTATTTTGTCACTATGTGCTACCTAAGCTTTAAGCCATACAGACCAACACAAGCATACAGAGCAGCTCCATACCACCATCTAGAGAATAGAGGGAATGATGACATAAAACTAGAATCTTTTCAAGAGTTAGTTCACATGGAGAAAAACAACATTTTTCCATTCCATTTCAATAGTCTGTGTTGATTTGAATTAATCTATATACTGCTCCCTAACATAAATGCATGCATTTTGAATGAGTGATTCTGATAGATTAATGAGAGACATTTGCTGATGACATTCTGGATCAGCAGGCACATTTCTGTTCATTGTTTTCAAGAAATTTTGCTGATTTGGGGGGGGGGCTTCTCACCTAAGAAAAAGTTGCTTGCAATAACATGAATGGATTTTCTCCTGCCATAATTTTAGTTATTTCTCCAATTATCTCTGTACAATACAAATGTCAACTCAATTTTTTTCACAGCAAGTACAAATACTGTTTCAGATCAATTATATGCGTAATCCATTCTAGGCCCTTATAGAATTCTATTTGCTTATTTAAAACTCCATGTGACCCTCAACTGTACTCAATATTTAGAGAGCAAAATAACTATGACATTCCACAGAAGTAGCCAATATAAGTTTTTTTACGGGCAAACTTAAGCAGATTTTATAGTTACTATAATAGACTAAAATGCCTAATGCCAAAAAAATCAACGATGCCACATAGGTACTATAATATTGTTTTGCCAAAATATTGGGAATACCTAGACTAAGAAGGAATCAGTGAAAACAACAGAGCACTTAGAAGATGAAATTCAGAAGCTGACATTATTCCAAACTCCAGTGTCCGACAATTTTATTGCCACTTATTTTATTCAACTCATCCACAACCTGTGAATGCTTTTGCTAAGTTTAGGTTTACTTCTGCAGCTTTTTTCATTCTTTCTTTTCCAGAATAGCTTATATTGCTATTATAGGCCACAACTGATAAATTAGACAGTACTTTAGAGAAATGTGCTTTTTAACCACTGAATGCTCTTAGAAGAAGTAGTTGGTATTCTTAAGTAATGGCAATGTTATTATTAATATTAGCAGATTTTAAGAAAAGACAAACTAAAAAGGATCCATGTAATACAGGTTCAATACCAATATAAATTTTGTATTGCTTTACATATGATATGTAGCAATTTTGAACTTTACAAGTCAACTAAAATTGCATATTATGTCAATATACCTACATAACCTAAAGATAATATAAAACACTAGCGTTTCACGGACACTATCATTGTTGAATTTAAAGAATAGGATGGAGAAAAACCATAAGCTAATATTCACATTAAGTAGGCTTCACAGTAATTTTAATTAATGTGATTTAATGGCACCATTTGTATTCATCAATACTGTCACTCCACATGCTGTCTATACAACAACTACAACATAATATCAAAGGAAAATATATGGAGCACAAGGTATAAGTAATTCTTATTTGTTCATTCTTCTGCTCCTAATACAAATGCCAAAGAATCTAGCCTTTATTGCTAGACAAAGTGGTCGTGTGTTGCCAGATCCTTGATGTTATTTTGGACCACCTAGGATTTCCTGAAGCCCAATAATCCAGAAAAGTCATTCCAATAGGCCAATTCCTGACTGAAAAATTCCTGGTTTATTTTCCCATTATCCACCAGTCAGAATTTCAGAAAAGATTCCATGCTGCCTTAAATTAACCTGTGTTAATTTACGGCACGTGATCCCATCTACAGCTTGGCATTCCTACCCTGCTAATAATGCTATACTATTTAGCCCTACACATAATTTTTACTCTTTTTTTTCCTCATCCTTTCCCAGGAAAACTATATGTTATTGCTTATGTTTTCATTCCAATAAATCCTAAACTGCATTTAAATCCATGTTTTATTATTTGGTTCATTTTTGCCCCCGCTCCCCATTGGATAAACATGTCCAGTGGGTGGTATTTTAGCTGAGATGCCAAGCCTCTCTATGAGGATCCTTTCCTCTTGTATTTTCTAGGTGCAACACTTACAGGCAGCTCTTACAAATAATAGTAGCCTAATGAGCCATTTAGAATTCAAAACACAACAGGTCAGAACAAAGGAGGGGTAAACATGAAGGAACATGAAGAGTGTTGCTCTCTTTCCTTCTTCCTTCCCTTTATCACGTACTCTTCCTTGAAGATATCTTATTTTACCTCAGCTATGAGAGCAGCTTCCCTTTCTCTGGGTGTCTACTTTTAATATCTCTTTCCCGCAAAGAGTTGCCTAAAACAAGTTGGGGGACCTTGAAATGTGTGGAAAAGTATGCAGTGGCTAAGCGACAAAACAAAAGAATTTTGACAAATATGTGATTACAGATTAAATGATGAAATTTTGGGGCCAGCACTACAGAAAGGAGCCAGCACTTACAAGGAGGCTGACAAGAGTAGATGGATGAGGAAGGAATAAGGGCAGTTACAGCATTTAATGGACATTTGCCTTCCCTGATATCCACAGACTCTGCTACCATCTGCTGGTTTACAAAAAAGAGCAGAGACTCTCTATCTGTGAGTTGATGTGCATAATTTTCCAGCTGCCTCTCATTATATGAGCAGCCCTCATTCCAGGTCACATCATCGTATCTCCAGATTCTGTAGGTTTGTCAATTAGCCCCCTTTTTGCACACAGATGCATTTTTGGCAGCATGAATCAGGAAGAAGGACAAAAGAAGTAGACAACAGCAGATTAAATTAACCTTATAACACATCCTTCCTTTCCAAAATGCAGAGTTAGTCATTTTGGTTTTATTGAGTATTGAATCAACATGATTAACTAGCTATGATTCCCAGGGCATGGTTTGAATATAGATGGAAAGGTATTCAATTTGAGGCTTGAGATTAATATAAAACCTGTAAATTGACAGAGATGGGAAACATTAACAAAATGGAATTTGCTAAATAAAGGCTTAAGAGTTCAAGCATAAAATAATACCTTGTATGTTTTGGAATATATTAATTGGCTGTGAAGCCACTGCCCAGTGATAATTCTCCTAAGGATTTTTTTTTTCATTCATGCATATCTTACTGCTAAGAGAATACCAAAGCCCACCTTATTGCTAAGAGAATACCAAAGACAGCTAACAATAAAAAAGGAATATGCACAGACACACCCCAAAATTCATAAAGACCTTTAAATCACAATTCACCTTGCTTAGAAAACCTTAACTAGGAAGAAACTCTTGACTCATTTTCTAAAAACAGGAAGATTGGATTCATAGTCACCTTCCAAGGAAATCAATTTCAAAGTTGAGAGGCATACCAGAAAATATGTTGTTCCAGTTGCCCAACAAAAATTAAGGGTGAGTTTAAGGAGGCCTCTCCTACTAAGCTTAATGTCTAGGCAAATACTTGCTAATTAATATTGCATGGCAATGGAGACAACGGTCATCGCATCCACTTAATATTACTAACAACCTATAAAATCAATTCATCTAAAAAAAATCAATCAAAGAGGTTGTGAAGATTTGGTTCCCCTCCCACTATGCCATTCCTGAGACAATCCAGTGGTTCAGTAGAAGTAAATCCTCTGAATTACAAGTAGTTTATGATGTCTCAGACACATAACAATCCTGGAATGATCTGTTCCCAAATCAACAGATTTTTTGCACATCCCTAGCAGTGAGATTAGGCCTCATTTGAGAACTAGTGCTTCAATCATTATAGCAAAATGGCAACTCAATCTGAATCTGCATCATAGAATGGCAGTGGGGTAAGACCCTGGATCATACAATGATTAGCTGTTATCTGAGAGTTTACACAGGAGGAAAAGTAGACTTCCTCCAATTAACAAACAATGCACTTAATTGGATAAATGGCCTAGATATTAATATATACAACACCCATATTGTGGCTAAAGACCAAAAATTATTATTGAACTCTAAGCTTGGAGAGCTGTTTGCTGCACCTGCTTTAAAAAAGAGAGCGGGGGTTGCAATGTACATTAAAAGTCATCTTTCACCTGTTTTAAAAGATGCTGATGAAGAAGGAAGATACTTATTGGTGGAAATAAATTTAAATGGGAGAAAGTGTTTAATAA
>NW_015386965.1:286190-298063 GCF_001527695.2 Protobothrops mucrosquamatus
TTTTTTTCAATTATGATGTACTTGTGATTGCTTTTTTTCTTATGTTGAAAATAATAAAAAAAAAATTGAAAAAAAAAATATATACAACACTTTCATTTTTATGAACCAACGTATTTAAAAATGTAATTTGCAACAATATATAACTTCTCAAATCTCTTATAAATTACAAAATTGACCACATGTCTTCATCTTATGTGCATCATACTATTATGTGTTTTTTTCTTGCATCACAATATAAAAAAGATGTTGGGACTCTAGAAAGAGTGCAGAGAAGAGCAACAAAGATGATTAGGGGACTGGAGGTTAAAACATACAAAGAACAGCTGCAGGTATTGGGTATGTCTAGTGAAATGAAAAGAAGGATTAGATTAACATGATAGCAATGTTCCAATATCTAAGGGATTGCCACAAAGAAGAGGGAGTCAACCTGTTCTCCAAACCACCTGAAGGCAAGACAAGAAGCAACAGATGGAAACTAATCAAGGAGAGAACCATCCTAGGAAAAAAGAGAAATTTCCTGACAGTTGGAACAATTAATCTGTGGAACCAGTTGCCTCCAAAGTCATGGGTGCTGCAACACTGGAAATGTTTAAGAAGAGATTGGAATGGTATAGGATTTCTTGTTTGAGCAGAGGGTTAGACTAGAAGACCTCCAAGATCTCTTCCAACTCTCTTATTCTGTTAACTTTACTGCTGCTGCCCATGTTTTTCATGCCATACGCTAAATCAGTGGTTCTCAACCTTTTTAATGCCGCGACCCCAACCGGTCGTAAGTCGAGGACTAAACCGGTCGTAAGCCGAGGACTAAACCGGTCGTAAGTCGAGGACTACCCAACCGGTCGTAAGTCGAGGACTTTCCCTGCCCGGGAGCGCCGTGCATGTGTGGTTCCGCCCCCTGCGCTGGCCGAGGCGTAGCTGGCAAGCGGCAGAGACGGAGCAGGCCGACCACCAGCTGGCCCAGCCCAAGGGAGGTAAGGCACCCGCCGGAAAAGGGAAAAAAATGGCGTACAAAAAAAATGGCGGACAAAAAAATGGCGGACAGCCTTGCTTGGCGACCCCCGTGAAATGGTCGATCGACCCCAAATGGGGTCCTGACCCACAGGTTGAGAACCACTGCGCTAAATAAAGTGGGGTGAGAGATCCCTTTGTTTCCATCTATAATCATGGTCTAGAGCAGGCCCTTTTCAGAAAAAAAAAAATGATTGGCTTTGTCAGCCATAAATTGTGAGGTTTCTTACAACAGAAAAGCTACCAAGCCCAGTAGAGTAATGTCAAGATCTAACAATTTGCACCACGTTTGACTTTGGAAGTTTGCTATCAACAGCTAAGGACAAGGCTCTGGATAACCACTGTTAGAAGAAAATGGACTTCTCTTCAGGAATATCATGCCAACAACTGCCTTCCAATTTCCCAAACTTTTTCTTCCACATTGAACAAGGCTTCTGTTCATCCTTCCCATTCTCAAATGCTACAGATAGAAATTATATATTTATACATTATTCTAGAGTTGTTTTGAGCATCCTCTATTGTTTGTTATGAAATGACAGAAGATGCTGATAGTGGTTTTTCTATTATACATCTCTCTATCACTTTGTAGCTTCTCTGCCTGCTTTACTTCCTGGTCTGAAAAAGTCCCATGGATGTCTCTTCAACATATCCTCTGTTGGAATTAAGTGCATACCACAAAAGTACCATTCTCCTGCCATTCCATTATGGTATCTCTACTGAGTAGTCAGATAATTTGTGTTTGCCTCAACTGCTCAAAAGTTTAGGACTGGGAGATGCCTGTCTGACTACCATATCTAAATTACAAAAACCCAGGTTTGCTGCTATCTAGCAATTGTCAAGATTTTGCAGCCCTTTCTTTAAGGCTTTGGGGAAGACGGGTGTCCCATTGATTAGAACTGCCTACCCTTACCTATTTGTTCTTGGCACTTTGCCAAGAAGACTGCAAGCCACTGGGAAACACCACACAGTGTAAGTTAAGTGGCCAGGTATGCACAGGCATGTGCAAATAGGGAGTGAGGGATCATCCCTCAAAGCCATGGTGCTGAATCTTCCAAATAATACACCTGCTCTATAGCACCCTTTGAAGCCCGACTTTGTTTTGCCCAGCTCCACTCATTCAAAAACAGCAATAGAAAAAAGGTTTAAATGATGCAGATGAACAGGAATCTGATGTACTTAAAGGAAACTTCATTTTTCTATCTAGCAGTGAAATCTAAGCTGAAGAAGAATAACCTTTTGCTATCTAATGAGAGATTTTTGCTCATGAGAGAACCATGCCCTCCAGCCAGGAGATAACTCTGCCCAATTGACTCTTTATCAGTGTTATCAGTAAAATTAAATTTCTCACTTTGTTAAGGGCTACCACATTTTTCTTTAGCTAAAAGAGACCCTGTACTGTATTAATAAGTGAAAATTACTCTTGGCCTTGATTTTTTCCTTACTTCTTTATCTTGTAGCCACTCACAATTTTTAAACTCTTGGCACAATAGAATTGCAGGCATCTGCAGCATGATGTTCTTCAGGTATACTGCCAGACGTTTTCCCAGAAAGCATGCTGGCTGGAGATTATAGCAAATGCGGCCCATCAGGCACAGGACTGGAAAAGGATTAATTCTTAAGATGCAACTGTTAGCTTTATGTATTGAAGATTATCTTCAATAAGTAGACCTTATGATCTTCTGGTTGTTTCCAGCTTTGTAATTCTTATGAACCATTGCTACAGAAGCAGAGGGTCAATTTGCACATTATGAGTTTAAAGGAAAGGTATAGTACTGCTTAATGGCAATGCAGGAGTTGGTAACTGAAAAGTAAGGGTATTTGATCTCTTTGTTTTTGCCAGTAGTTCCTGTAAGGATTGCCTCCAGATATTGTTCATTTGTCACACTATGTGCCATGTTGTTCTCTACCCATAGAAAAACATTTAACAGGTATCCCAACTACATAAAAATCTGGTTTCTAACATTCTCCATGCCAAAGCCCTGGAGGCTAAAAGCCTTCAGAATGGAAACAGAGCCTACCAGGCAATGCCATTCTGCTCTGTCTCTCTTTTCACATTACTTGTGGGTAACAGAAAGAGCAACAGACAGACTTTTTTGACAACAGCACTGCTCTGCTTTGTGTGTTAACCTTGATTGTGCTCAAAGTGAGCCTTAATTCTCGCCTCATCCACCCACTAAAATCCTCTTCGCAACTGATTTCATTTTAGGCAACAAGTGGCCCCCAGCCAGGCTCACAAATGATTTGTGGATAAGTCGTTGCTTAGGTTACAAGCCCTTTCACGGGATTTTTGCCTGCCTCTGGCTGTTTAATTCCTTGATTACACAACTCTCAAGTTTTAAAAACATTGGCAGTCTTTTCTGATCACATAATGTTCTTAAGAACAACCCCAGACTGAACAGGATAATGAAATATTTAAGTCCGCACCTGCTAACACCCTCATATTGACATCTTCAGGGCTCTTTAACAGGATATTGTGCCATGTTAACAATTGTCGTTGAAAGGAAGGAAAGCTTTCAAGTTCATAAAACTCTCAGGAGGAGAAAATCACGGCTGTGTATTGCTTGGCATCAACAAGGTGAAAGGAAAATCTAGGAAGGAACACTTGAACCTAAACATGGGATCTAATGAATTATGGAGAGAATAAACAAATGAAACGTTAATATAAATCAAGAAACTGGGGAAAGTCATTATTTGATGTGCTTTGTTGGAATGGCTAGCTGATCCATATTATATGCATCCAAACTTTCTTATTTCTAGTCACTGAAATATCATTGCCATTATCATTAATTGTCTTTGGATATGTCTTTTGTTTTAATACCTAGTTTATGTATGTGTTAATAAATAAATAAATAAATAAATAAATGTATGTGTGTGTTCAAGTACATTGTCCTGACTTAATGACCTTTGATGTGTTGAATTTCAAATTCCACAGTGTCAACCCAGCATAGTTTTTGATTTGAGAATAAAAATACAGTATAAAATATAAGGAGGAGTGTCTCTAAACTTATTTATGAAGTAGCAAACATAGCTGCTGTATTTAATTTTCTTATATTTATTACACACATCATTAATATTTATTCCCTTCAAGGAATTCAACAGGGATTTTATAAGTTCCTTCTCACATCTATTTTTTTCTTAACAACTCAGTGAGATAAATTACACTAAGAAATAAACTCTGACCAATATATTGCTTTAATGTGTTAACAATTCAAACTCATTAGAAAAATAACTATTTCTCCAAAATAACAGGTATGCAGGGATGTATGTGTGTGTATGTATGTATGTATATGTGTGTGTATATGTGGGGGCATGATGGCTCAGCAGTTAAAGACATTGCGCTTGTCAGCTGGAGAGCTGACAGACCCAAGCTCTGTGCAACAGGATGAGCTCCCATTACTTGTCCGAGCTCCTTCCACCTTAATAGTTCAAAAGCATATAAATGCAAGTAGATTAATAGGTACCACTTTGGTGGAAAGTTAACAGCATTCTGTGCGCCTTTGGCACATGACCACAGAAATTGTTTTTGGATGGCTCCCTCTATCAAGAAACAGAGATGAGCACCATGCCCTAGAATCAGACATGGGTGGCAGGGAAACCTTTATTTGACATGAGACATATATAAATCTCTTAAATAAAGCATTCCTATTCAACACCACCGATCAAAATGCCAAAGTGGGCTCAGCTACCAACTGTGTTTTGTTGGAAATATCTTCTCAGTATAAGCAAATGCAGGAGACTAGTGAAGTCCAGTGAAATGGCTATTTCAAAGTGGCAGTGCCAAAGAGGCAAGGCATCCTTTCCCTCTATATAATCACAACAAAGAGCCATTTAATCAAAGGCTCAATCAAAACCACCAATTCTTCAATGTTTGTGACTTCTATCAATGAATGTTCTTCTCAAGGTTTAAAACTCCTGCAGAAGGTGGGAGAAGATCTTCCATAAATTAGTCTATGGATTCTTTTTTAATGGTTAATGTTTAAATTACTTCACTGCAGAAACATATATCCTGCAATTATTCTCCCAATTCTCATTTAATGAGGGTTTTTTTTTGTTTGTTCAGACTGAGATTCTGGTTATTCAGAGAGTCTTCAAATTTAGTAGGAAAAAAAAGAAGTAGGGGATGAAAACAGCACTTGAAGTAGCATCATCATCTCTTACTATAAAATAAGATAAAAAAATACAAAATAAATTTGAAAGACATTCTAAACATGATAAGAATAAGGTAAAAAGCCACTTTTGCAAGAAAGTAAACTTCTGAAAAATTGCAAAGCTGATTTCAGCCCACATTTAGTTCCTATAGATTTGAAGGACTTCAAGATTCTAGTACCCTCTCTCCTGATCCCTTAAGTAGTAAGGAAAATCCAGATACACCCACTTATATCACCTGCCTGCCTATGCTTATTGGCCTGTGCATCCTTTCATGCATCTGTTTGCCTTTCTCTAAGAACAGTTCAAAAGGATAATTTGTAGGGGTATGTGGTAAAATGTTCTTCACCAAGCTATCTTCTTTGGCAATATCATTCATTGTCTATATAGTTTAGCACAAGGTGGGCATCCTCAAATTATTATTGCTGATACTGTTGTTAACCTTTCAATAAGATTACACAAACAACAAATCTGGAAAAATTAAAAACACCTAAATATCAAAAACAATAAATAAATATAAAATGAAAATACAAACACGCAATTTACAGCCATTTTCTAGTAACCTAAGGAGCAGAATCAGCAAAATAGGTACTCCCATGCCTCACAAAAATTGCCAATAAAAGTAAAGAATCAAAGAAGAATCCATAAACAATTAAAAAAAATGTCAGCCTGTCGTTTGCTTGGCTAAGGATAAAATGTTGCAGTCCTACTCAAGTCTGGTCCAAAACTTCTACTATACCTTAGGCTGAAATAGTATGTTTTTAAACTGCTCTAGGAAGCTGAAATAATACATTTTTAAATTGCTCTAGGGAACTAAAGGGCACTAAAAGCTGGCTTCATAACTGCCAAGTCTTCAAATGTTCTAGCCATGAAGAAGATCAGGAAGAAATCGCCAGCAAAAGTCCTGGTGAAGTTGAATGAGTCACCTGAGGGGAAATTAACTAAAAACTAAAAGAAGTTAGATAAGAGGCGATATTGTGCTACAGAGCACTGAAGTCCAGACCTAAATGTTTATATTGCATTTGGCTTTTAAGGGAGCCACAAGGGGTTCTTTGTTGCCTAGAGATATGGGACATTCAGTAGAGATCCAGGATAATGTAAACAGTGTTGTTCTGGACCCAAATCAAGAGAGGAGAAAATCCATGAGTGATGACCTGCCAAAAGACTATTACAGCAAACCAGGCATGAAACAGCCAATGCCTAGTGAATATTCATTAGATAGAAATTATAGTAGAAAAATTATATGTTTCTACTACAAACCTATTATCTACCAAGCCCCTGACAATTGAGACAGGAGCCACTGAACTGTCTTGTAAAGAGATGGGATGGTTGGTCAGAAAGAGGGCGGAGACAGTCAGGATTTTGCCCATGTTGAACCTGTCATTCGTCCATGCCAAGGTGTCAATTTGGCAGCCCCAGTTGGATTTCCAAATACATTTATCAAGCACAACAGAGGATTGATACACCTTAATATCTTCCATGTAAAGTATTGAAAGCCTAGGAGAGAAATCAACTGACCCAGTAAGAAAGACTACGTGTTGTGTTTACAATAAAAAATGGCTACTTAATGCAAGCTTCCTCATTACCCTTGCCATGCTTTAGCATAATTTAGCACAATCCAAATGGAAGCTGACCATAAATTTAAGATGAGTCCCTAAAAAAGAAAGAGTAGATAGAATCCAGAAAAGCAGACAGAATGTATATGCAGGGGGGAAAAAATCCCACGAACTCCCAGTTTCTTAAAATTGTCAAATTTATGTAAAATCAAATTGGGGGATTTTCCCCATGCATATATTGTGTGCATTTATTGTGCATACATTTATATATTCATACCTGTTAGAATTTATACTCCCCCCCAAAAAAAAAGCAGAGAAGCAGGACATACACACCCTTTTTATTAACTGAACAAATAGCCACAAAATTAAATTAATTGCCTGTAAAATAGGACATCCCATCTACTAAACTAACTGATCTCCTTCTGAATATAAATTAGTCATTCTCTCTCATACGCAGTCTTAGGCAACTGCATTCTTGTATGCTGACACTACACACAACGCACACACACATTTCCCCCTTTTTTAAAAAAAAAAGGAATTGTGAAGAATCAAAAACAATCAAGAGCAGAATAGGGTGAAAGAATGGAGTACCTCTATTGGGAAAAAAAGAAGAAGAAGGAGAAAAAGAAACAAGATATAGTTGAGGAAGTGGAAGAGGGCCTTGACAGGACAGGACAGGACAGGGCAAGACAAGGCAGGACAGAACAGGAAAGGAAAAGAAGGCCTCTTTAGATCTTACTAACATAGCAGATTTTTCCACAGCAGCATCTAATCTGACCTTCAAAGGCACCCACACTTTATAAAGAGCTCTCCCAAGGCTATTTGCACCTTTTTGTTCATTTCTACTTTCAACATCTGCTTCTGCCTAATATTAGACAAACCCTTTTTCCAAAATTCACACATAATTATTTCAGGGAGAAAAAAACCCATCATCTTTCTATTAGGCAAGTACAATGAAGAGCTATATAAGAAACTTCTCTAGCTGAATATTCTCTGCTACTCTTTTTTCCTGTGGTAGAATTGAATGTATATTTAAGAATATAACCATTACAACTGTGCTGTGGACCCTTTTCTTTCAAAAACAAGCCACTTATGTTCCTGGATCTTGAAAACAATGTTGTTCGTTGTTTTTGCTTCAAAGACAATTGTGAAGTAAATATATCTTCAATGCCAAATGAACTGTCAAGCTTTTGTCTAAAAATACTCCAATTTAAGTCATAAAATGAGCTCACTCAAATTGCAATTATCTTTGTTTTTATTTCTTACTTTTTATTTACTTCATATATTAGTGTGAAGCAAGAAGAAGAAGCTGAAGGGAGCCTGTTAATAATCTTACTGATGCACATATGTATGCTTAACAGAATGTGGGGGGGGGTGTACAAAAGTTCAAAACCATGAGAAAAAAAAATAAGTCTCCATGGCATAGAAGGGGATGAAGAAGCTCAATGATTTGTGACTTTTTTTTCTCATTAAAAGGTCAGCTATCTTTACAAAAGCTAATGAATCAAATGTCATTATATACAGAGAAGATGAAAAAGGTCAGATACATATCCTGAACTTGAGATAAATGCTATTAAAGAACTGAAGGGAAATAAAAGAAAGCACCTTTTTCCCCATAAAGAAAATATAATTATGGAGCAAAAATAGTTTTGGCTGAAATACCTTGGTTTTTTTTTTGTTTGTTTGTTTTTAAAGCAGAAAAAATTATTGGTAGAACAGTTAAAATTCATACAGATTTTACATGGGGAGGAGATAATTTCCATTGAAAGTATAAAGTTCTGTCTTTCTTCATTGCTTGTATAAAAGGTATTTTGATACCATGTTACTTTCAAGCAAGCAACAGTATATCTGGACTACAACTATCTGAATTCCAGAAAAATTCTTTGCTGCCATCTGCTGATTCTCCTGATTTCTACATTGTAAACAAAGTGTGGCTACTGTAATTCCACACAAGCATGTGAAGTGGTAGTTTGCCATTGTGGTGGACGTTTCATTCCAATGTGCATCTTAATGTCCTTCTACAGATATAGCTTCCTTTGAAGATGTCCCGTGCATCAGATTGAAAGTTACACTATCTCATTGTCCTATTTTACTTTAACATATAAAGAAAAAAAATACTGAAATTAATCTTTTTCTTTTCATTAGCCATCGAATAGTTGGTGTCTACCAAGCTGCAGAGTGGCCTGAATAATATTCAAATAAGGTTTCCTGTTACCTTCTTCATTAGAAAATAATATGCAGAAGGATTTCCCTTGTTTTATCCCCTTGATCACAACTCTGTGAAGTTATTGGTCTGGCCCACAATTCCTTAGTGAATTTCCAAGGTAAGGGTATTAAAGGGTGATTAAAGGGTATCTCTTTAATCACCACCTCATGGTGGTGATTTATATTTTTAAGACTTTGTCATGGGATATGTCACCTGCAGGTATTTCGCTTTTTTTAACCAAGGTGCATTTATAAGCTGCTTCTCATATATTATGATAAGCCACCTCAGGAAACCAGCTTGAAAAAATTATTCTGGCTGTATAAAAGTCACCATAAATTAGGACAAATAGAATTTGGCTGCCAATATTCAGCTGATCAATATAGGGCACAAAAGAATTAATCTGATCTCCTCTAGTGGTGATCTGGATTTTGGCAGCCCAGATCTGACACACCTACCCTTAATCTTGACCCATTTTTGTGACCTGAGAATGAAGCAGCAGTTTTCAAATAGTTTAATTCAAAATTAATACAGAAATAATTGCCTTCAACATCTGATTACGAAAGTGCTTACTGTTTTTAACAATTCTTGAAAATTCTTATCCATGGACTAGTTATTCCACACTAAACTCAGATGGTTAAATACAACATACATTGTATGTTGTGAATACATATATATGTAAGAGAAGGAGTAGCAGAACCTGGAGGCAGAATCAAAGTAGGAATCAGCCTAGAATCTCTACAAAACCACAAATGGACTAAGTCCAATCCGTCTTGAATTCCATTGACCCTTACCTAGCACCAAAACAGTGCTAACCATTAGTTCAGTAGATTCCTGTGCATAGGCATGAACAGTAATAAATCAGTTTAATGGGAACTTCATGTGTGGTCCCAGTCTTTATATGGCTTGTTTCTTTTATCCTATCCATCCTTATTTACTGAAGCCAAGAATTCTCGATCTGCAATATTAAAAGAAAAAAGTGAGACTGGATGAAAGCCAAATGAGAAGCACCACTCACAGGAATAAGCAGCAGATAGCATTTGAACTGTATTCATTAAAAATAGACTACCTTCCATTGTGGTCTACAAGAACTTTTCTGATTGTTCTAACTGAATCATAAATTTATATGAAAGCATTTTTATTGAAAAAAAATTTTAAGCTCTGCACATCCTCTGGGTCTTTTGAAATAATGTATATTATAATTATATATATGAATACAATATAGTACCAGCAGCAACATTTTTAAAGGTGACATCACCTCGTGCACTTGTTAAATTTTTAGCATGCACTTGTTAAATTTTATAGCAAGTCTCTGACTTCTAAAAGGTGTGAACACTGTTGGTGTGATTTTGTGTGGTGTAAATAGAGTTAATAACATTCCTTACACTCTCATGCCAGAATCTTGGTGTATATTACCTTAAAGCCATAATGCCAAAGAATGTAATTGCGTCAAAAGTCAGTGTTGATTTTGTGGTCATGAATGCACAATATCCGTACTAACATAAGTTATGCCAACATATAAACACGAATGCTTCTTTCGTTCTAGAAATGTTAAATCATTTAGTCTTTATGCTTTTGTATAAGAGAGCTGTTAAGCTGTTTTTATTATGAAATAGTATGCCAGTCTTTATTTAAAACACACAAACACAAAGTATAGTTTAGAGAAATAAAATGAAATAGAAAATAATAGAATTGAAAAGTACCTTCCAGGTTGAAATTATTCACACTGTCTGTTCAAAAGAAAAGCCAGGAAACTTTAGCAGAAATCTCCTGAACATATACACCTACTATATTCTATTTACTTGCTTTTTCACCAAAATTGTTTTCCTGTCTGGGGTGAGATGGATGTTGCATTATGGCTTCAAGCTGTAGTTCATGGCAAATATTTTTTGGTAAATATTGAGGATATATCACCAGATTAAATAATGAACTAAGATAGTTATCCAAATCAAATAGGATATGGGTTTAATAATGCCTGTCAAGGGGTAGGAATGAATTCCTTGTGTAAAAATGGGGAAGCATCGTTTCTACATGTGGAACTTGACACTGCCTTTGTTTGGTAAATTCAGCTCAAATCTAGAGAACATTCTAGGAAGGAGAAAAGATACATTGAATGTGTTATATATTTTTAAGAAGAAGGGGAAAAAAGGCAAAAGGGGGGTGGATGTGGGAAGGAAGGAAGGAAGTTTCAGAAACCTACCACATAATGTGAGGCCTAAGTACATAAGACAATATATTGTCTTAATAAGAGCTAGCCTATAACCACAAAATACAATATGTCAGATTGGGCAAGTGTAAAGCTAAAATGTGGCTAAACCTATCAAATTACCAGTATCTAATTTAAGAAATGATAAAATTTGACTGAAATGTGGGCTCTGACTCATGCAACCATATATAAAACAATTTTGACCTTGTTTTTAAAAAGAGCACTGCTGTCTTGAATTCTTAAACACAAAAACAATATTAAATTGTCCTTTGAGAACCTTCAGTAACAAAAATTTAGGACACCATAGGTACGCCAAGGCAAATGGCTGTACTAGTTATTAGAAGTTCTAAATGCTTAAAAATTAAAATTTGTCCTACTGGAAATAAAGCATGATAGGGCTGGAATAATATCACATTATATGTACTACATGAAATTGTGTGCCAGGGACAAGTGCACTTGGGTGAGGGAGCAGATTTGTTTCTTGCTTGTTTGTTTGATAGATAATCTGAGGCTTGAGATCATAGTTTTTGCACAAAAGCAAATCCTTTAGCTCCTATCGGAGATAATAGTTAAAAGAGTGGTGACAATTTGTCCCTCTGGAGAGAATTCTAAGGATTATAGGAATTTACTGTTAACATCAAATTACCCTATAAATCAGGGGTGTCAAACTGCCTGCCCGCAGGCCGGATGTGTCACGCCGAAACCGTGCCCACCCCATTGCCAGCAATGGAAAAAATGTTGCGACACATCACAT
>NW_015386965.1:298163-319070 GCF_001527695.2 Protobothrops mucrosquamatus
AAGAAAGAAAGAAAGAAAGAAAGAAAGAAAGAAAGAAAGAAAGAAAGAAAGAAAGAAAGAAAGAAAGAAAGAAAGAAAGATAGTTTTGGGCAAAGAAACTATAATAGTAAAGTATTTATCCATTTCTAACCAGGCTCCATACTATGGTTGGGGAGACATTTGGTCTTTTGCTGAGGGCTGCATAACTTCAAAGTATCAGCTGAGCCATTAGAAGAGATTTAAGCAGCAAATTAGATGACAGAAAGGAACATAGGACAATGGGCCTCTGTGCACTATTCAGTCTGTGGCAGTTTTCCCATTGGAATCAACCAGCCCTGCTGTGAGCCAGAGTAAAGCAGCTGCCTCAGGCAACTGAATTTGGCTATTGTGAATAGGGAACAAATTGATTTTAAAAATTAATTCTCATTTATATTTATTGCCAGGAAAGAGGTACGGTATGTGTTGTGGGACTTTCTCCTCAGGTACCTATCTAACCTAATCAGCCTTGGGTACTCTTCATATTGACTTGAGAGATATTTTCTGGGCAGTTCTCACTTCCCATCAAAAGCTGTCAATCAAAACTGCGACTAGCTGGGTCTGTTACTTCAGTATACTGCTAATGATTCCAAAAGAGGCAAACCCTCATCCATAGTACATGAGAGGATGGTTATTGGCTTATTCCTGTGGTTTAGCTTCCTTGCTCAAACCATTGAGAACAATATGCCTCTAGGGTTGCTGGGAGCAAGACATCCATTTCTAGGACTGAAAGTTCATAGCTCAGCTTTAATAAATCACTGGTGCAGTTTTCATGTAAAGGGGAATTCTTAATCTGCGATCCATGGATCTCTTTTGAATGGGAAAAAAAATTACAACTCTAGGCTCTAGTTAACTTTTCCTTCAGTAATGATGGTTGGCAAGAAAGTAATTTATGGCTCTAAGAATCCAAAAATATCTGTTAGCTTTAATAATTCTCTCTAAAATTTAATAAACAAGAATTTATCAAAGAAGTTGAATATGTTCTAGTCAATTTCACAATACTGTAAAAAAATCCCAAAGGAGCTTTCTTTCAAAAGGCAACTGAACTTTCTTGGTTTTAACAAGAAAGTCCAGTTGCCTTTTGAAAGAAAGCACCTTTGGGACAACCATGACTTGGACGACTGAGAATCTCCATGGACAATACTATAGAAAACGCTCTCAGTATCTATCTTCACCAGCAGCCTCCCACAAGGAAAACCAATAATCTGCCAATTTGAAACATGTAATAGCAGACAACCCAGAGAAAAGATGGTTGTCCAATGCAGCTGTAAAAGCAAGCAGGAGTGGGAGAAATGAGGGATGATAGTGCCAGAAGCATGGTTAAGAGGTGTGCTTTCAGGATTCTGGTGTTCTATTTTACTACAATAAAAAGCATTTTTGGAATCTGTCCTATGCCTTTTCTTGACTTGGTCTCCCTCAAATGGCTGATGAAAGCCTGTCCAAATTCCCATTGCCCTATCTTATTCTAAACCCAAATAAATGAGAGGTTATTTTGAATTTCTTTCTCAGGTTTCTCTCCTTATAAAATCTCCCTTACTAGTCCTCCTTTAACAACTCACTCCTTCTTCCCCCAAGATCAGTTCTACCGTGTTTCCCCAAAAATAAGACCTGGTCCTTTTTTTTTTTTTTGCCTCCAAAAGAAGCACTAAGTCTTATTTGGAGGGGTTTCTTTTTCATGGTTTCACCTTGCGGCAGCGGCACCAACAGCCCCGCCCAACTGGCCCACTTTTTCTGTGTCTGAAGGAAATGCTTCTGCAGCTGAGAATGGAACCCCAGATTGATGTGTGTGGCATCCCCCAGCCTGCATTTCGCTGTCAGAGGCCTTCCAGAAAGGCCTCTGCAGCTGAGAACTGAGCTATGGATTGAATCCACAACTCAGTTCTCGGCTGCAGAGGCCTTTCCTTGAAGGCCTCTGACAGTGAAATGCAGGCCAGGAGGGGGGGGGCACCACAGAAGAAGTGGGCTGATGAGAAGCAACAGTAAGTGGGTGTGGGGTGCGTGGGGAAGCTCCACTCACCACCCCTGCCCTAGCTTGGTTTTTAGGCATGCATCTCACCCCAAAACTAGGGCTTATTTTTGGGGTAGGCTTATATTAGGCCCATCCCCAAAAATCAAGCTAGGACTTATTTTCTGGGTAGGTCTTACTTTCAGGGAAACACGGTATATTCCCCATCTAGATATCTGGGGAAATGCTGTTATTACTATATGGATTCTTACTCTCATATGCATCCACAACAGCCTGATTGACACTAAGTCATACTTTCTCTCAAACACTTTAGCCCTTGAATTCATAATTAAATGTACATTCTTTGTTTTCCTACATTTATTCATCAACTCCCCTCTGCCAGAATAAGCTATCTTCATTCAGATGTATTACATACTTCCTATTTCTCTTACCTTCGCAGCCATACAATATATCCATTTTTCTTTCATTTCACTTAATTCATTCTTTACCACATAGGTCTCTCACATTCCAAGTTGCAACCTTTCACATGCTACAGTTATCACAAGTTAAGTCGATAGATATTAACTCTGCCTCCACCTGGCTTTGATCAATTGAAACTGTTGAAATTGAAACTATCTCTCTAAAAACAATTTGGGAATCTGTTTCTAAAGGACAGTGATCTAACTTTGTAAGAGATTAAAGATCAGGGACACACCCTATGGGAGGAGTAATTAGATAACCAGACATGCAATTCACCTTTGTTAAATATCACAGCTGACAAATCATATTATTCTTTAATTGCTTCACTTGTTAAATATTTATGAAGAGTGTGTGCTGAACAATTCTAAAAAAAAAAAAACTAAAAAAGAAATCCACAGCCCAGATGTTTGCAGACCTTGTAGCTGAATGTTAATTCATACAGGGAACCCAGAGGCATAGCTATTTCCGTGCAGTGGAAAACAAATTGCCCTAAGAAAAGATAATAATTCAATTAGTAATACAGGAATGACTAAACATCAGGATCATTTTGTTTCAGGATTCTGTGCACAATGGCTTACTTCAAGCATGCAAGGCGAAACGTGTACTTGGACATAATTTATATTGGCCTCATATCCTTTCTCCCTCCGTTTCCATGGGTTGTATAATATATACACCTACTGTTACATTTGCACAGAAATAATGTAATGTGTACCAATAAAGAGTGTAACAAGTAGGCCTCTCAGTGCTGAGCAGGGAATATATTTCAATGGAAAAATATACAAATGTTAGCTCATTCAAAGCTGAATTATTTTTGTCTTTCAGTTTTTATTTATCTCATTTATTACTCACTCAGTAACAAGTGTTCAATAGGCTATACATAAGGTAAAATATATTTTAAAAAGTTTTAAAAGGCATGAGTAAGGTAGAGGGAAGGCTACTTAAGGTGATCAATTAGTTGAGAAAAAGAGGAGAGTAAGAAGCTTAATTGTTATACACCATCCCTAACACCACAACCACAAATACTGAATTTTATTTTGAAACTGGAAATTATCATCCCTTTTCAGCATTTATCAAAAATAATATTTAAAAGAGATCTGAGATGAATATTAATATTTAAACTTTCAGAGTAGCAACATCTATGATCAAAATTGTGTATTGTTTAAGCAATTATCAGTATGGTAAAATAAATTATGCTATGTAAATTAAGAAGAATAGCACTCTATTCTCTATAATAAGCTGTGGTCAATATGAAAAATGAGCATGACTGTGTATGTGATTAATAATAAGACTCCAGGATGTTTTGTCAAAGAAGGAGATACTTTCACCATAAGTAATTCATCAATTTTTAATATAATATAATTAACTATGAAGTATTGTTATATTAATAGATTATAAGATATTACACCATCTACATTAAGACAAATGTAGATTCTCTGAGGAAGATGATAATGTTAATAATTTAATATTAACATCTGAAATACTGGTATTTTATATTCCCTTGTTATAATTCAGCTGGAAATTAACATTAATTATATAAAAGCCTTTCCAGTGTAAGTTTTAGAAGCTCAGTTGAAATCAATGGGAAACTAGAGTCTATTTTTTTCGCTCTCACACTAAAATCAATGATAGTTTAAAATGTTTCACTTGAATAGAATCATATAATTTGCAAATGAACTAGATCAGAATTTTGTCCATGTCATCAGATAAAATATTTTTTCTTTTGTCTATTTGCTATTTATTCCATTATATTCCACTACCCCCAGCATATTACATTCAAACAAATGTTATAATCTGTATCCTTATGATTTTTGCAAGAGCAATATGTGGCTGCATGTTTTTGATTCTCCTTTTAATAATATTGAACATTTCATTGCGCCTCATTGGTTTGCATTTTGATAGTACTTAAATTCCAGAGGAGTTGGAAGCCAAAAACACTTGAGATTACTCTATTGCACTATTAAAAGTCAAATAAAATCCACCCACATCTTTCATTAATCAGGCAATGTGGTCCAGTTCTTGGTATTTCACAAGCAAATAAAAACTGAATTTAGAGTCTTATCCATTCAAATATTAATAGAGGGTAATAGAGTATTTAATAGTAATAGTATTAATATGTTTTAATAGAGGGATAGAATCAAGATCATGTGAAGTTTCTAGTACTGCTAGAAGTACAAAGTACTAAGTACAAAGCCTTAGTAAGGCCACACTTAGAATACTGCATCCAGTTCAGGGCACCACAATATAAAAAAGATGTTGAGACTTTGGTGTACAACCTAAAATTAACAACAATTAAAACAGCTAAAGTAAACAATTAAAAAATCAATGACACAGAAGTCTTTGCATACCCCACAAGCAAGAATATTCTTGGGATATTCTTATTAGGTAAAGGCTGAAAAAAAAAACCACAAATATTTTTTATACTCTATGTTGTATATATCCCTGTTGTCCAATATTCTAAACTAATTATTAAAAACTAAAATACTTTTAATGTATCCATATTAAATTGAGCTGATAGTAGCCAAATTTCCTTCCATGCTTATTTTTAAAAATCATTACCTTTATTTCCATTAAAAATTTCTTCACTTACAAATTCTTACTTGTAGCTTGATGTTGGGGAAGTCCTTATAAAGGAAAAGTTACTTGGAAATTCTTTAAAAAATTATCTATGAAACAAATCAGGTTATACCAATCAAACATGAATTATCTGAATTATTTGTTCCTAATTTATTAGGTTCTCGTTTTATAAATAAATAAGCATTTTAATTCAGCAATAGTTTAAATAATTGCTTTTATCTTTATTCCATTAGAAGAATGATATATATAATAGCTGGAAGATTCTGTCACTTTGGTGAATAAAATTATTTATTCCCTAGAAAATTGAGAAAAACCTATTACAGGTTAAGAACTATTACATTGGTTTTGGAAATAAAAATACATGCATTAATGTAAAAGTTATGCCTTTTTATTTTGAAATCATTGTAGCTAAGTAGCAAATGTTTATTAAAATTATTCAACAATGAATATATATTTAAATATGAATGAGCTATCACTTCATTTAGCATATCATTTCAGAATCCAATTTATATATATAAAAGATTCCAAGCTTTCCCAGAATTCTCATCTTTAATTTTTTAATCAGCAAAACACTAATTAAGTAGCAAGAACAATGAGAAATAATTACACTATATTTCCAAAATTACAACTGTATAATTAAAAAATAAGGTTGAAATCATTAATCAATTGACAGGAGTACTCAGTGATATGAAATTTATATTTCAAAAATATATTCTTAGATAATGTATTTTTTATATAGTCAGTCCTTCTCCAAAGTGGTACTTTCCAAATGTTAATGGGCCATGTTTCTTAAGACACTCAGAATACTACATGGATTAAAACTGAATTAATTAAGACGTGCCAGCTTTCTCTAGATTCAGAAGCTCAGTAAATAGGATTGGTCTAGTTAGTATCTGCTTGGGAGACTTCCAGTGAATATATCAGGATTACAGGTTAGACTTCCATTTACCTGGAAATCCCATTAATTACAATGATTCATTCTTATGCATAGAGAGATACTGTGCTGTCACAGAACTAATTAATTGGGTATGTCTAGTTTAATGAAGAGAAGGACGAAGGGTGACATGATAGCAGTGTTCCAATATCTGAAGGCAGGACAAGAAGCAACGGATGGAAACTAATCAAGGAGAGAAACAACCTAGAACTAAGGAGAAACTTCCTGACAGTAAGAACAATTAACCAGTGGAACAACCTTCCTCCAGAAGCTGTGAATGCTCCAACACTGGAAGTTTTTAAAAAGAGACTGGACAGCCATTTGTCTGAAATGGTATAGGGTTTTCTGCCTGAGCAGGGGGTTGGACTATATGACCTCCAAGGTCACTTCCAACTCTATTATTCTGTTAATCACCTTTGTTTAATGGAAAATAGTTAACTGTAGACATTTTAATTTGGTTAAATATGTATCATCATATAAGACAATAATAATTCTAAGACATCATTTGTTTTCTAACATTGAAGTTAATTTATTTGCTACCTTGAACGTATCTGATGCAAAACATTCTTCTTCAATCTTATCTCACAGCCAGGTTAATGGGCCTATCAAATCTCACAGTTAAATGATAACCATTTATCCTTTCAGAGTGTTTCCATCCATCACAGATAATTTGGAACTGACAAAGGTCCAGAACAAAACAACCAAAGAAGACTGACAAACAAGACTGAGAAAACAACACTCACATTTGTATTGGCCCAATATTATCAATCAGACATATCTCTGCACAGTAGCCATTCACCAATACACTAATCATATCTGAGAGTCAGCAGAAAAAGAGGTTTGACAGATAAGCTAATTTGTAAGTGCCTTCAGCCTCCTATAAGTGAATAAAAAATGACAAAAACTAAGAGGGAAAAGAAAGATGCAAAAGTAATATCTTAAACGTGTTTCTATTAAAGGCCATAAAAATGTATTTGAAATTTCCATGAACGATTCCCAGATGTGAACAAAGATAGACTGAACTCTTAATAAGCAATTGATTTTAGCATATATATTGGAGTTTTTCAATTCACAGAATGCATTTCTATTTTTCTTCTGTATATGATTGCCATAGTCTCACAGGAAAAGATACATTTGGGTTTTTTTTCTCTTCAAACAGGAGAAAAATATCACTGCTTATTATGATATTCTAATAATACCATAGCTAGTAGATAAATGTACGAGGCAGCTGTGGAGCACTTCATCACTATTGCTGTTACAAAAGAAAGAGAACTAAAGGAAAAGAGAAACTTAACAATTTATTTTCTTATTTCTTGAAGTTTCCCCAAATTATTCTTTTACTGAAGGTATCATATTGTTAATCAGAGCCTTGTCTTGTGCCAAAAAGAAGGGAATAACTTCTTAAAACTATTGTTATCTTCAGAACAGCTCAATTCCAGGTTTTCCCTGTGCTTGCCTCAATGGGCTGAAGAATAATTTTTCTCTTATTAACTGTAATGATATTTCATCTAAAAATAGTTTGGGCCATGGTGCAGAGGTATTCTTTTAAAAGAAGGACTTTTCACAAGTCTATTTTAATGCCTAATATAGCACATTTATAATCATCTGCGCTACCAGCAACAGTTCAGAAGACGGGGAAACTTCAATGTAGTATTAGTTACACTATCCTTTGCATAATTGCTAGGAAATAACCCCACTGTATATATGAAATTTACCTCTTATTAAGATAGGGCCTGGCCACCTTTGTATGTAAGCTTTTGTATGCATGCATCTATATTTGCATATCCTACTGCCAATCCCTAAATTCATGGTAAAATACTGTATTTCTATAACTTCTGGGTATTCTTACTCATTTCTTTTCCATATAAGTTTTTGGAATTTAAATATGTAGCAAAATATGAATTTAAAAGCTGAAGTTACTTTTCAGCTGATTCATTGATTTGATGTACAACTAATTTTCTTTAATCTTAGAAGAGTTGTCATTGAAAAAACCATATAAGTTACTCCACATATATCCAAAAGCCATATTTTTTCTTGAGTAAATTACTATCAGAAGCATCCAATATTTATGGAGGTAGAAAAAAAAATGGCAGTTAAGTCTTTAATTAAACCATGACTTTTAGGACCATCTCGATATATTGACTTGAAGCACTGCAATATTTTGAGTATTGTGACTATTTTGACATCAGTTCTATCCCACCGTTTTGAATTATTAAGTGCAATAACAACTACAAAGTCTTTGACACTGGATTCAGTACTGATCAGGTGTAAAGTTACACAAAATATATCTGTGAATTAAAGGTACAGTTAAATCATTTCATTATTAGTTTGGTCATAAATCATGGAAGATGATATGTTTTATTAACCCAATTGGTGAAGCAAATGCATGCAGTCATTGCAACTATAGCTGGATTGAGAATTAACTCATACACAGAGGAAAGACAAATGTAGAAGAGTTAAAATACTGGTTATATTGGTTAGTTCAGAGTCTTAAAATCTAGAAAAATCTGGATTATTAAACTATTGAACCATATAGCAAAATTGTTGGAAAGAAAATAAAGCATAACTGGAATATGTTGGTGCCTTTTTTATCTTGAAATAATGCAATACAGGTAAAATAGGATTTATAGTAAAGTAAATAATGTAGCAGAAAGAAAAAGAAGACAATTTGGATCCAAATGAGAACTGATGCACCTAAAGGCATTGATGATTGATGATATCAAAGTATTGTGACACTATTACTGTAAAGAATAAATGTCAGTTAATATAAGAAATGTTTTCTTGGCCTGACTTCAAAAGCCAAGAGCTTTACTGGCCATATATGTTCTATCACATATGGCAGAGTTTTCTTTTTTTCAAATATAGGGCAAGGCATCCGACAATTGCTCAGAAACCCATATGTGGAGGAAGGCCCTCTAAAGTACAATTTAGCATTTCAAATGATTGGGGGGATTGGATAAAGCAATAAAGTGGGATAGGGACATATGCACACCCCTCACCGGTAGCAAGTGGATAATTGCTGTGTGTTCAGAACATGCTTCAGCCATTGCTCAGCAAAAATATATAATATATAGGACTTGACTAACCTTGACTAAATCCTGTATACTCAATTTGCCAAAAGGAAAACCAGAAATATTAGTCCACACGTTTCACTCACCAGCAGGTATATCTTTAGCTCACAAATCATTGGACTGTAGAGTTCATAAACTATTATCCCCATATTTTCATTTTTAGCTACAAAATGGATTAAATCAATCCAGTAGATGACATTTAGTCATGTCCTTAACCACCCTATTAAAATAAAATTTGTTAAAAATTATAACAATGCTCATATTATTCTTTGTCCTTTTAGTTTCACAATCTATTTTAAGAGTATCCTCCTTTGCCTGCCCAGGTATCAGATTACCATATCAGATATTTGGTAACCATATCCTCCTTTGCCTGTTCAGGTAACTGGTAATCTTATGTAACAGTGAATTCTTGTAGGACAGAGTTCCCAAACATTTTTGGCTTTGTGGACCGGCAGGTGGGTGGGTGGGAGAGAAGATGGTTCTGTGTCAGTGGCCCGGTTCTGAATGGCTCAAGGCCTGGTAGTAGGCCACAACCCAGGGGTTGAGGACTCCTGTTATGGGATATAATGTATATACAGTCAAGACTCGGCCTGCACATATTAAATGAGAAGAGCAATAAAGATGATTATGGTACTGGAGACTAAAACATAGAAAGAATGGTTGCAGGAATTGGGTATATCTAGTTTAATGAAGAGAAAGACGAGGGGTGACATGATAGCAGTGTTTCAATATCTCAGGGGCTGCCACAAAGCACCTGAAGGCAGGACAAGAAGCAATGGATAGAAACTAATCAAGGAGAGAAGCAACCTAGAACTAAGGAGAAATTTCCTGACAGTTAGAACAATTAACCAGTGGAACTCCTTGCTTCCAGAAGTTGTGGGTGCTCCAACAATGGAGGTTGGACTAGAAGACCTTCAAGGTCCCATCCAACTCTGTTATTCTATTATTCTCTTAAGGTTAGACTGTCTAGACTATCTTTCTAATATTGAATTTTGTTTACTTAAGCCATTCTTCTTTATTCTTGATGTTATCAAACTAAATCAGGAGCACCATTCACCTTTGGCTGAAAATGCTGAAGTTTGTAATACTATATATGAGTACCTGCATGGGTACCTTTCTTCCTCCTCTTCTCTCCTCTAACTGACAACAAAGATTTTTGTCAATTTTTCTACCTAAAATATTTTTAGAGATGGTGATACAGACTCCATCTGGAACTTCTGCATGTGAACTATAGCCTTTGAACTACAAATCTTTCCAAAGAGCTTAGAATTCATCAACATTGCACACCACAAAGCCAAAAATACTATGTCCTACCTGTCATGCTAGTATATTATATTTTTAGCCCCTGGCAATTAAACTAACAAGATGCTTCATTTTGACACCTCAGTCAAACAACTCAAGACATCCTAAAACACCAGTTCAATTTTTGAAAAGAGGAATTGGGGCCAGCACTGGAAAGGAAAATAATCTATTTGAGCATCATCCTATTACCATAAAAATAGATTAATTTAAAAAAAAAACTGTAGGGTTTATTTTAAATCACTTTCACAACAATAAGACACTTCTTAAATGAGTACTGTAATGTTCCTTCCCATAATCACCAATGCAACAGAAAATTGCTAACATCTTTCCCAAGCCAAATTTGTCAGTCATGCTGCTCTGTGCTCAGAGTAACAATGTTCTGAGCAATTAATATCAAACCTTCCATAGCAACTCTGCCTTCTGAACATGAGGGTGCTTCTGCCATCATCAAAAAGTGCAGTGTGAGAGCAACAAGGAGGGGGGAGGAAGAGGAGGAGGAAGAGGAGGGAGAAGAAATGGCTTTCTCTTCAAGTGGGCTAGGAATAGAAAGATAATTGCAGTGCATTTTGCACAAAATTGCTGCAGTTGGAAACATCTCCTCACTCCCCTCCCTGCCCATTTTCTGTTTTAATTATAGTTATTACTGCACTCTTAAGAAATTCAGCTGGTGTAGAACAATTCCTTTTCTTCCTTTTCAGATGCATCCCACCCAGCCATTATACACTCCTTGCTTGAGCCCTGACATGAAACCAAAGGCTACTGAAGTGTTGTTCACGATGAGGTCCTTGGATGCAATCATTATTTTGGGGTCATTCCCTGCTTCGGAATAGAAAGGGACAAGGGAGAGATAAGGAAACAAACAGAACTATTCTTCTTGGCCTCTGCTTATCCTTTGCAGTGCAGCATTTCCCTTAGGCTGAAGAAAGTGCATTAGCAGGCTGTAATGAATGTGTAAAAGCCCAGTGGGAAGGAAAGCATGGTTTCAGGTATGCATAAAGCAATCTGGAAACATGTGTTTAAACAGACCTTGGGAAAGCTGCTATTTGCAAAGAAGCATTCCGAATATTAGCACTGAATTCGGAGGAGGCAAAAAGCTAGGAAAACCCCAAAAGACATTTCTTATGTTCGTGCAGTTCAGGCTTTTACCTGGTTGGAGTTCATGCATCAACTCTGTGAGCATAATGGGAAACAGCAAATACAAATTTCAGAGCTCTTGTACTTTGATTGTGACCAGAATGTAAAGGCAGGCCTGCAGTAAGCAGGGGGGTGATTGAAGATAGAAATACAGAAATAAGAAGGTGATATTTATTTATCTACACCTGAAGAGTTCCTGCCAAGCAATTTTGGACACAGTCCAGAGGTTTTGTCAATCTGCAAAATGGCAAATGAGAAATATGCATCATGATATCACAACACAATCCCTACAACTTATATACTTGAGTCTGACATTATGATACAAATTTCAAAGGTCAGTATTTGTGTTGCAATTGTAGGAGGTGGGTATGCTGAGCCCGAGGGCAGGGTCAAACATGTTAGCAGTTTGGAATCACTACACTCCCACAAAAGAGCAACGTCCATCCCCCGTGAATTCTGTTGACCATCATCTAGCACCAATTTGGCTTGACTATTAGTAGATAGATGATAGATAGATAGATAGATAGATAGATAGATAGATAGATAGATAGATAGATAGATAGATAGATAGATAGATAGATAGATAGATAGATAGATAACCTTTATTGTCATTTTTTTACTGTGGGCACAATGACACACATTAAAAATGAAATTTAGTTGCTTGCTCTCAAAGTGTACATAACACACATTTAAGCACAGTACATACAACATATTTATTTATTTATTTATTAAATTTATATGTATAGACCTACACCCTTACATATAAGTAACATATAAATATTAATCATTGTCCATCTTGAATACATAATGGAAGGAGAAAGCTTTGGAGTTCACATGGTTAATACTGTATGGAACAAGACTGTGACTGAATCTGGATGTTATGCTTCAGATACCATGAAGCCTCCTCCCAGAAGGTAACAAAGAAAACAGGTTGTGAAGAGGATGTGTAGGTCCCAGACAATCCTGCGGACCCTACTCAAGCAACACTTATGTACTATGTCCTGGATAGAAGGGAGTGAACTGCCAATAACCTTTTCAGCCATCCTCACCACTCTCTGCACCGCCTTCCTATCTGAAGTTTAGTAGTTCAGATCCTTGTCTATAGGTTACATGTAATAAACTTTTAATGCTTTGAACTCAATTCCTGTTCCTAGTTACCTGCACCTGATAGCAATGTCATCATTTGTGTCACTGTTTTCCGTCACTGTGACTAGCTGCAGATGTCTCTATTAGCATTTCTGAGGAGTCTTTTAATCCGGATTCTCTTTGGTGGAGAAAAAAAGGTAATATTTAAAATGAAAATAAAGTTATGTGTGTAAGGATTAAATATTTTCCCCTTAATATCAAGCATATATACTTTTATTGATTTCTTTCCATATTGAAATTCTGTGTTGATTTTGACAACTGCTTTAATTCCTTTCCTTCTACCTTGCCTAAAGCAGTTCCAAAAGATGTTAGCCTCAATCTTGTTTGTTATTGTGGAAAAGAAAAAAAGTGATTTTTATTGATAGCCTGAAGTTAAAGACCAGGAAATTGTGTTAACTATTATGCCAGCTACAAATGAGAGTATCTAGTGTGTGTGAATAAAATAGAACATTATTTTTAATTAATGGAATAGTTCTTCAGACAAATTAGTTGTGAATCCAATCCAAATGTCATCAATATTAAAATCTAAACAAATCTCTGACTAACTATCCAACTTTCTAGCACATTACGTAATGAAATACAAAAGTTAAACAACAGAATAATTACTTATGCTTCCATTATTTTCATCTCTTACCATTTTTCGGCTG
The DNA here is from genome assembly GCF_001527695.2 of Protobothrops mucrosquamatus. Taxonomy (NCBI): domain Eukaryota; kingdom Metazoa; phylum Chordata; class Lepidosauria; order Squamata; family Viperidae; genus Protobothrops; species Protobothrops mucrosquamatus. Next base: position 311,412 of record NW_015386965.1, read on the forward strand.
GTTCCTGCAGAAATCCACTCAAGCTTTTACCTCCCAAATTGTTTACTTGGGGCTCCCATCTCTTTCTGTTTAACAGTCCTGGAAGTACAGCAGAGACTGTCAGGATTCTCATCACTAAGTGATATTAATGTAGTAAAATGAACAATTATTAGAATAATGATTTGTCTGCATAATTGCTAGAATAATGATGTAATGCATAATCACTGGGAAAATTCACTGGGAAAGTTCTGTGTCAGTAATATGTGGCTAACCAAATGCGCATTGCACATAGATACTTTGTATGTAGCAAAACCTTCCCTTGTATGCCCATGAGAAACGATCCAAATGTATTACAATGTGTATTTCCATGTGTAGTCCCTTTGTTCCTGAAAGAAGGATAGTATAAAACTGAAGTCTAATCCCGCCCTCCTTGTTCAGAATTGCCTATCTCCATTATGCTTCTGAACCTGCGCAAATAAACCTCTCTGCTAAACCCCTCTGGAATTCATAAGAGTTCTTTCATTTTCCAAAATAATTTGGTCATGTGACATCATGCTTTATGATTACATTGCTTAGCAACAGAAATTCCAGTCTTAATTATCACTGTAACTTGAGGACTACTGTAGAGGGACTGACATCAGTCTGTCAAGTTTGATGTGAGTGATGTGAGTGATTTTATCCACCAGATACCATGAACACTCATTACTGTGGCCCTGTAAATGCTCCCAGGATCCATTACCACAATGTAGGCCCAAATATTGAACTCTTACTTGGGTTTACTCTTATTGTCTATCTTTTCTGAAAAATGCTCCAATAAAGGTATACGATGAAAAAGACACATAATTAAATACACAGATCAGATACAGATTGCTTCATATATTCCTCGCTTTAACTAGATTAGGCTAATGTAACAGTAGAAATTATATTTTCATTATGAACTCTTCTCAATGATTTTTTTTCTCAGTAGAATAGTGTCTGCTATTTTCTCCTTGCTTTTGCAATCAAATGACAGAATACTGAAGCAGACAATCTGGTATTTTTGCACCCACACTAAATGTGGTAAATCTTAGAAATGAAAATTAGATAAAATTCTTTCAGCCTGCCCTAACCAACATTACAGATCTTGGGAAATTAGACTGAAACTGAATAATTACTGTTGTTGCTCAGGAAAACCTAAGTTCACTTTTGGGGGATATTTTAGATAGACCTCTCATAATAGAAACTGAGCATATTACATGAATGGATCAAAAATAACACCAAGAAACACCTCCATTTTCTCTCTAAGGCTATTTTTGCTTATCTCATAATCCTATAAAATTGTGAAGCTAACAACTTCTGTGCCATGGGCTGCAATGTTCTTTCCAAGACAATCCTCTCTTGAGTGACTTTGCAAATGCTGTAATACACAACGCCCAATGAAACAATTTACATATAGTAAACTAAGTTTTAACATTTATTTTACTTATCGTATTTCTTGGGATAGTGGTCTTTAGCAAAGAAAGCAAGAAACCAGAGAGCTCCAAAGATGACATTTTTAGATTCATTAGGTTTCTCCATTACCTTACCATTTTGTGGGATTCTTTTGATTATTCCTTTGGTCAGGGATTTAGTTATTGTTACTATTTATTTTATTTATTTGTATTCTGCCTTTATTATTTTTACAAATAACTCAAGACAGCAAACATGTCCCCTGTAACTTCCTCCTCCTATTTTCCCCACAACACCAACCCTGTGTGATGCGTTGGGCTGAGAGAGACTGACTGGCCTCAAGTCACCCTGTTGGCTTTCATGGCTAAGGTGTGACTTGAACTCATGATCTTCCACTTTCTAGCCTGGTGTCTTAACCACTAAACCAAACCGGCTCTAAAGTTTAAAGAATAAAACTAACTTGAGTTCATGAAAGGACATTTTCAATGACAAATGTGATAATAGGATCATCATTAAGGCACCACTGAACACACATGGCAGGCAGCCATATTGACTAGCTATCATATTTTATAACAAAGCAAGCCTTTCTTTGTCTTCCATTCTAGCCCAGATATGCTAACATGCACAATACTTCCTAGCATCTGGGTGGTGGTTTTCTTGCTTACTTATCTCATAAGACTCAATCAATATGATCCAGATTCTCCTCTCAGAAGAAATTGCAGGCAGTCTTCACTTAATGACTGGTCACTTACTGGCTGTTGGAGCTTATGACAGACCTCTTCCCCCCCCCCAAAAAAAAATGTACTTACAACCCAGATTCAAAGTTACAACGTTCTGCCCCACCCCATCCCCATAGGCATATGATTACATTTTGGGTGCTTGGCAACAAACCTGCATTTATGGCTGTTTGCAGTGTCCAATAGTCATGTGACTGTGATTTACAACATTTTTGCCAGGAACTGATATTTTCTTCTGTTTTCCTGCAAAACCCGCTCATTACAAACAATAGATTTGCTTAATGACCGCGGCAAAAACAAAATGACATCAAATCAGGTCAGTCACATAATGACCCATTTAATGACTGGCATGGCTTACAACTTACATTTATCCAATCATATAATCTAAGAAAAATAAATGAAACAATTCCAAGGGCAATGACTGACTGCTGAACAGCGGGGGTATAAGTGTGAAGACCTTTATTTTAATTGGTATTTTCAAATATGACTAATTAATAGGAAATACACAGCAGCAGCTGCAGAAAGGGGGAAAAAGACATATAAATAGAGCTCCATTCATTGTCAAGTCTTCAGAAACTGAAGCAAAAGCTAACATCTGTAAAAGTCTTTCCCGCAGTGAGAAAATTCGTATCTATCTCATTGTGATGTGTTCTGCTAGGAAGCAGGCTTGTTTTCTTGCACGTATCTTATTTAATGCTTTGGGGAGAAAAATAGTATGAGTAAATATCTAACTTACAATAGATTCCATTTTCAGGCCAAATAGAGAAAGTGAAGGCAAGAACAGAGGAGGCATTTGTGTCAACTGTTTTCATGTGTCAAGCAACTGACCCATAACTTTCATTGATGCTGCTTATATGACAAACCTAGAGTGATTAATGTTACATTCCAGGAGCAATTAAAGTTGCAGTGCTGTTAGTTACAAAACTACAGGTCTAAGCATTAATTTGATCTGCTTACCAATATGAAACCCAATTTTGCTTAACTGTGAACATAGAAATATTGATTCCTTTTTCATGAGTTATGTTCTCTTGCTGCAAAATCTGAAATCCTTGTTTCCTGTGTTGAACAATTTAAAAGATTCACAGCTACAGGGTTGTTCTGGGCCTCAGAAAAAGAGGACAACCAGTATCAGAAGAGCATAAGCTGCAATCTCCATATTCTCCCAAAGCTTGAATGTGACGTGATTAAATGTGAGCAGCAAGCCAAATGCGACACCATTGCCCTTGTCACACCTGCCATTGCACTCTGTATTTTTGCACAAACATTTTGATCTGGATTTCTTTGAGGAAAAGACTCTGAGCCAAGATCAGTTTCCAAAAAAAAAAAAGAATTTATTGGGTCAGCTGAGCAGGCACTATTCCCAAGTAAGAATGTACATCAAACAGAGTTTGGGAAGATTTATGCATTTCTGTATTTTATTGCATGCATATTACCACCTTTATTGCATGCATATTACCACCTTATTACCTGTGGTAATATGTGGTGAAGCTTCTATTACTTTTTTACCTCAGTCTTTATCATATATGAGTTCTTAAGTTGACTCCTTTATTCTAAATCTTGTTTTGTATATGGCTTTCTCAGTTTGACCTAATGGTGGTTTCTGCACAAGCATACTTACCATGTTTCCCCGAAAGTAAGGCCTACCCAGTGGTGGGATTCAGCCGGTTCACACCAATTCAGTGTTGCCCAGGCCCAGAATGGACTTCCGGAAGTGACATCCACACAGAGAACCGGTTGTTCACATATTTGAATTCTACCACTGGGCCTACCCCGAAAATAAGCCCTAGCCTTATTTTCGGGGAAACAGTACTTACAAAAGTTTGTAGCATTTGTCAGATGGGTCTAGCAGAATTAATTTTTTCTTCCTTCTAGATCACGCCCTTCCTTCTCTCAGCTCACCCACTCTCCCCTTTTTCACATCCATGTAGACGGCAAATTTCCCTTCCTCTGCTACTTTGTCTGCTCCTCTGCCCTCACTGCCCCTCTCAGCTTTACTTTTCACTTAATGTGTGCCTTGTAGTTGGTCATGTCTAAGGGACACCAGGAAGGGAATGAGATGTTACTCTTTTATTTTCCTTTTTTTTTTTAGAGTTTTGCCAGGGAATGCTTTGGCTGTTTCCTGCCTATCCAATTATTCAACAGGCTGCTGGTGTTGGATGAATGGATGAATGGATGGAGGGATGGAGGGTTTCAGGAACTAGCTTTCTGGATTCCAGTCAGAAATCAGCTTGCCAGGTTAAAATATAAGAGCTCAGTCAGCCCAGTTCAGTTCCCTGTGGGCTATTGAAAGATACACCACAGAGAGCTTACATTGCCTAAGATGCCAGTGGTGCTGGACTTGCACCACAAAACCATGACAAGCTATGACCTCCTTGACATCCCATTTACTCTGCCATAGATACAATACAAAGATGCTGCTCTGTATAACACTGAGGAAAGAGTTACTCCTTTGTTATGTACAGTTAAGTTCCCTCCTTTATTCCCAAAGTGTTATTCTTTATAAAGAAATAATCAGTAAGTCTCTTTTAATAAAACCAATGAAATGTAGATTCTATCAAATCTGTATCCCACTGTGATTTGACTTATTTTTAAACAAGTAAACTAAAGTGGGGTGATTAGGAAGAAAAGGGAACACGACTTCAATTTTTTTCCCATCACTTTCCTTCAAATTATTCCCAAGTGAGTCTCATTGTACACTTGAAAGGGTAGTGACCAGGAAAATAAATGAGCATGTGTTGTATATCTGAGTACACACTTTGATAATAGAAGACAAAACTTTGTATAAAAGTAGAGTTTCCCAATACATTCAAATTGGGACATAATTAGTGAGGCTAATAATCCTGAATGCAGTACACAGCTAGCCCAGAATATGTTCTTGGTTCACTAGTCTGAAATTGCAGCTTCCTGTTTTAGATGCAAGGCAGAATGATATTTAAAAAGAAATCTAGGGACCCTGAATAAAGTCTTTCTTTTTGGAATAAGAATGAAGGCAAAGAGCATGAACCAGTTACTATTTTGTAATTTCATAAACCTTTGTTGGTATAGCTAAGTCACTAAAGGTTTCTCCCACGGAATTCCCACTGTATCATTGTGCTATGTTTATCCAGTCTATCTAGTCTCTATGATAGGTTTTTGTTTTCAAATAAATACTGCCAGGTGCATTCTGGATTTCTCACCAGCATGGCCAAAACCATTTAAGGTTAATAGGAAAGTTTGGTCTAATTTGGTCCAGTTTGGTCTAGCGGTTAAGGCGTCACCCTAGAAACAAGGATATTGTGAGCTCTAGTCCTCTCTTATGCATGAAACCCAGATGGGTCAGTCACTCTCTCAGCCCAATCCATCTCACAGGTTTATTGTAGTGGGAAAAATATGGGGAGGAAAGAATATTAGGTATATTTGCCACATTAATCTTTATCAAAAGAAATTTCTACCAAGGAAAGACAGAAAATATCCTGTTGGGAATTTATACTCTCATCATGCAGTCGTGTTGTTCTTTACTCATCCCTTCAGGAACATATACATATATACATATAAGCTATCTGAGGAGCTGTCTAACCCCTCACACTAGCAGAAGAGGCCTGGAACAGACCCATATACTAAGGCATTCTGGCAGGCAGCAGCATCAACAAGAAGAACCTTTTGTGCTGTGGCCCATCCCTGTGGAATAGTCTATCACTGGAGGTGAGAATTTCTTCCATTCTTTTGGCCTTCCAGAAAGGTATTTAAACTTGGTTTTTCTGGTTGGCTTAGGAGCCCAAGGGGGCGAGCAGGCATTCACTGCTGGAGATGGTGGATGAGGTAACAAGACCTCATCATGGTTCCATCCATCTTTAATCTTTTTGTGTTCTGTAAGCTGCCCAGGGTCACCCTATTAGGGAGATGGATTAGGGTTAGGGTTAGGGTTTTATTTCATTATGGTTGTGTTATTTATTAATATAAAGAACGGTTGCTGGAATTGGTGTGTCTAGTTCAATGAGGAGAAGGACGAGGGGTGACATGATAGCAGTGTTCCAATATCTCAGGGGCTGCCACAAAGAAGAGGGAGTCAAGCTATTCTCCAAAGTATCTGAAGGCAGACAAGAAGCAATGGATGGAAACTAACCAAAGAGAGAAGCAACCTAGAACTAAGGAGAAACTTCCTGACAGTTAGAGCAATTAATCAGTGGAACAACCTCCCTCCAGAAGTTGGTGAATGCTCCAACACTGAAAGTTTTTAAGAAGAGACTGGATAGCCATTTATCTGAAATGTTATAGGGTTTCCTGCCTGAGCAGAGGGTTGAACTAGAAGACCTTAAAGGTCCCTTCCAACTCTGTTATTGATATTGCTATTGTTATTGTTACAACCATAATAAAACAACACAGAAAGACATAAAGGAATCATGATTTTTTCATATTTTTTTGTTCTCCTCCTCTGCCAGAAAATAAACACAAAATTCTATATAAAATCTGGACTTTGAAACTCTATTGCTTGTGTCAAGACACTCGGGCAAAGTATGATAGAGCAGGTCATTACCTTTTAGTTGCTATATATTTTAGTGCTCTCTCTACATCTCCAACAATACAATCCTGCTCTGTGTCTTTTGGATAGAATTATTCAGGCAGAACAGTAATAGAAACAATACTAGAAGGATGGATGGATGGATGGATGGATGGATATGTCAATGGATGGATGGATGCCATTTATCTAAAGACAGAAATATATGTTCTTACTATCTTTAATTACTCTCAGAGAACGACTTATTGTTTGACATAAATTGCAAACTTGAAGTTCTTAGTAGTCTTACACTCCAAGTACTTTAACTACAATAAATTCTTAACAAAAATGTGTACATGCATGCAACACGTTCCCAAACTCTTAGCTTATCAGTCATAAAAGCACTACTTGACATTCATCATTGATATGACTGAAATAGATCATTGAACAGCTGCCAGCAGAATTTAGCTATTGGTGTGCTTGAACAATGAGAAATTGAAATAGCTAATTATTCATGAATGCTTGAAATCCAAATGGAAAAAAATAAGTAAGGTTAAAAAAAATAGAGTTGTAGTACTGAGAGAAAATTTCCAATAAGTTCTCTTGAACATAGTTGACTTGGATAACATGAAAAACATGTAGTTAAAAACACATCACTGCAACTATCATTTTGAAGGAGTTCAAAAGAAGGCTTGAGAAAATGCATAGAGGATAATAGTATTAATTAATAATCATGATGGTTATATATTGAATCCAGTATCAAATATCACCTGCTAAAGAACAAAAGGAGAAGCTAGCTGTTTAGACTATGCACTATTTTTCTACTTTCTGTAGGAGTAAAGTTATTATTATTATTATTATTATTATTATTATTATTATTATTATTATTATTATTATTATTATTATTATTATTAATTGTATTTATATCCCGCCCTTCTCCTTTCGGACTCAGGGCGGCTGACAAATGATAAAAAGCTAACATATTACACCCAGTTAAAATTTAATTAAAATGAAATATTTGAGAATGTCAAATTTAAAAGT
>NW_015386965.1:321158-348730 GCF_001527695.2 Protobothrops mucrosquamatus
GCTGATGGAATGCTTGGAAACCTGGTGGGCATAGATCAACAAGGGGAACTCCCCCTTCCATGCCCAACCAGGTCTCGGTGATACCCGCCAGGTCCGCTCCCCCCTCTTGAATCAGTTCTTGAATGAGGGGGGCCTTATTTACCACGGACCTGGCGTTGCACAACATCAGCCGGTGGGCCCGAGCCGAAGGATCTAAGGTTCCTGGGGGTCGAGCCGAGCTCAGAGGATCAGAGTTGATAATTGTAGAAGTGGAATGCTGAACTATATGGGCCTTTAGACTGACCCATTGAGAATCTAATGTAATTTATGCTCATTACCATTATAGTGATATAATATATAACCTCTTTATAAGATGTTAGTTTAAAATAACATATATCATATCTTATCTTATCTTATCTTATCTTATCTTATCTTATCTTATCTTATTATATTGCCATTGCCTTTTTTCTAGGGCTATGAAAGAGTGGTTGGCTCATGGACACCTGGGTGGCTTTCATGCCTATAACATGACTAGACTAGAACTCTAGTCACTGTACACCTAGTCCAATGCCTTAACAAGACCAAATTGAGTGTCATATAATAACACCATTGAACAATTTTGTAATGGGACCATAGTCTTTGGGAAGAACCAACTGTCCATATATTTGGCATAGATAATAAAGGATGCAGCTCAGATATTTCCCTACTGCTTTTAAATACTTTTTTTCTTTGAAGTCATATATTCTTTTCTTCTTTGAAGATTCTCTAATCATAAAGGTCATTCTCCGAAATTTAAGTTCTCAGAATGTCATCTGAAGTGAGTGTGTAGAGCCTTTTAGTTAACAATCTAAATAATTAAAAGGTCAGTACAAATGCTCAGATGTCAGTGGTGTGGTTTTACAACTAAGATCCTGATTTTTCAAGTCCATCTTTTCCATAATTTAATGTTTAATATGACAAGCAATAGAGCATTAAAGAATCATTAGGGACAGTTGAAGAAGGTGGCTTTTGGGTTCTTTGAGTGGAGGATTTCTTCAAACCTGCTCCTCTATCCCATTGTAGCTCCTATATTGCAGATGGGAAGAGAAGTTATTCTAGAACTTTCAGATTTATAGTTAAAAAGAATTTGAGGGAATTCCAAACAAGGAATTTATTGTGGAATCATGCTACCAAATACAAATAATTTTATAGACAGGTACAAATGTCACTGTTGTATATTTATTATGCTCCACTGCTTATCAAAGAAGATCTGACAAACAAAGAGAGATGAAACAGCTGCATATTATATTTTTGTTGGTATTGCTAGGAGCTTTATCTCTGGAGACACTTGTCCTGTTTTGAATACAGCAGGCCAAGAGTAGGTGAGTCTTGGACTAGATAATCCTATCTTATTATGGTCACATTTCAAGAGCAAAATCCAGGCCAGGACAGTAATGCAAACCACAATTTCAAGAACATAGCAAGACACAAGAGAAATGTGTCATGAGACCAGAATCAGAGATCAGCCCAGTGGTCTAAGTAAGGAAATCAGGCACAGAGGATCATAATCTATAAGATTCAAGCAAGTAAGATATGTTACTTCCAGTACAATAGAACTGGAACTGAATTTTTAAAAATAAAGTCATAAGGCTACCAAAGAGTCTTCAAATAGCCCTTTGTGAGGAAGATGCAGTAAAATAGTTCATTAAACAAAGCGAAGTCTATTTTTTCATACCCAGATGTCAATGCTACCTATGATCCAGAGAAATCTCAACTTTCATGTTTGATGGAGGATAAGGCTTTCTATCTCAGAGTAAACAGTTCACCTGTAGTGTATTTTAAGACTCCAATTAAATTCCTTCAGCTATCAGTGGATAGTGGCAGTATGTTGTGAACTTCATCCTCAGATGAAAAGGGCAAAATGTAGAAACAACTTGTTAGGGAATGCAATAGTATGAAGAGGTCACTTTTGTGGTGGACAACCACATGCTTCACATTTCATCTATTTATAAATAAATATTACAAAAATTGCCTGCCTCCAAAAGTCTCTCCTCCAAAGAAAATTCAAATTTAAGAGATCCTGATCCAGGAACTTTTCACTAGTTAAGAAAAATAAGAAATGTGTAACAAAAATAGTTTCAGCTTTTGAGTGGGTGACTTCTGCCCATTACCAACATCCTTTTCCTACCACCTTTTCCTACCATCCTGACCCATCAGATTATCACTTGCCCCTAAATCCAGTTTTGACTGCTTGATTTTCAGAAGTTGAACTCACGATTTTTTTATTCCCTTGAAAAAGAGTAATTCAATACAACAGATGCCTTCAACTTTTGATAATCTCTCATTGTCTCCAAACTTTGCAATCTTTCCTGCTTTAGTCCTGCTCCAGCTCGCCTTGGGATTAGATCCAAAAATTAAATCATGATGGCTGTTTGCTTATCCTTATGTGGGAACCAAATAACCAGGGACCATTAGCCTGGATGGCAGGAAGTAACTACTTTCCTCTGCTCCTCTGATATGGCATATAAGAAAAAAAACAGATTATTGGAACTAATTCCACATAGAGAAATGTCAATGATATCTAGGCAGTTTATGTTAAAAATAATTCCAGCAGATATAGTTTTAAATAGTTTTAAATGTTTTTTATCTTTATTTTTGTCTTGGTTTTTATTTCACCATTGTTTTAAATTACATTACTTTGATCACTTTTTTCCTTCCACAAATACAACAAACAATATTGAGAAATTAATATTAGGCCTGATCTCTCATGGTCAAAAACAATTAGTAAACTGTTGTCAAGCAGTTAAAGATAGATAGAACTAGAGTGTTTATATTATGCTATTTTCATTCAGCCTTTGCATGAAATGTCACCCAACACACCAATTAATGTCAATATTGGAAACAATGTGCTGGCAGTTTAGATATGAGAGTTTTTGCCTTTCTGTTAACACACTCAATCAGTTATCAAGAATTGCATTCAGGATTCCTGTTTCCGTTGTTAACATACAGTATGGGTGATCAAATAGATTGTCTGCTCAAGCGTAATCACCACATAATTAGGTATGTGTGTGTGTAGACGCACATACATGCACACACGCACTAAAAAAAATCTGTCCAACTTAAAATACAGACTTTTTTTTGCCATTGCCGGCAATGGGGTGGGCACGATTTCGCTATGATGCATTCAGCTGTAGGCTCATGATCTATAGGACATTTCCCAAGGCAGGCATAACAGAACAGACAAACAGAGTTGGAAAAATAAAATACAAAACAATAAAACAAACAAGCAAAATGAAACAAAACAAAAGCATACATTCAATCCTAACAACAACAAAAAAGAATAAAAATAGTGTACAAAAAAAGAAGAAAAAGTGTTCAATTAAATTTAACATTTAACATGTAAGATCCATCCTGCCTGGGTGCTGAAAGAAAAGAAAAAACAGTAAATTCTCCTCCCCTTTTACAAATACATAAAGAAGAAAGAAGAAAAACAGGTTGAGCTAAATATTACACTAATCTTCAGATCCCTCTGTTAATCATCTGTTATTATATTTAGTGCATAGAAAGTATACAAATAGTTTCCAGTCTTTTATAAAGCTGTCTAGTCCATTATCTCTAATCAAAGCAGTTAATTTCACCATTTCTGCTAAGTCAGTCAATTCAAAATCTATTCTTCAGTTGGCATCTCTTTTTCTTTCCAGTATTTGGCAAGTACAATCCTCGCAGCCATCTTCGTGTGAAGGAATAGCACCCCAAATAGTTTTTCAATTGGCTTGTTCATCATACCTAAAAGAAAAGGTTCAGGTCTTATTAATACTTAAATATTTTTGCATTGTCATTGTTATGTTTATCCAGTAAGTTTTCGCATATTTGCAAGACCACCACATATAATAAAATGAACCTGAATTTTGATTACATTTCCAGCACTTATTGGAAATCCCTTTATACATTTTCACTAGTCTATCTGAGGTCAAGTACCAACGATACATCATTTTGTAAAATTTTCTTTCAAACTATAATTTAATATGAATTTTAGTCCATTCGTCCAATTTCTTCTTAAAACCCTCCAGTGATGGAGCACCCACAAATTCTGAAGGCAAGGTGTTCCACTAAAAGCTGGCTACAGTTCCCATAGTTGAGCAACATAGTTAGGAATAAAATTTATTATAGCGGTAGCATTTAGACTTATATACCACTTCACAGTGCATTACAGCTCTCTGTAGCAGTTTATAGAGTCAGCATATTGCCCCCAACAATCTGGGTCCTCATTTTATTGGCCTCAGAAGAATGGAAGCCTGAGTCAACCTTGAGCCGGTCAGAAACGAACTGTTGGCAGTCAGCAGAATTAGCCTGCAATACTGCATTCTAACCACTGCACCATGGCTCTTTTTAATTATTATTAATTAATTAATTATAAATCAAGAATAGTGGGCATAGCAGACCGGTGACAGTCACTGAATGAGACTGAGGCAGATAGGGAATTTATAGCCCCTCCTATTTCAGTTTCAGGGTGTTCTCTTCCCATGCTTCCTCAGGTGGCCTTCCTTTTTTCATGGTTTCTTGCTGATTGTACCACATTAATTCTAGAGAGTACAGGAAGGAAGTTGACATTAATGGAGTTACAGTACAGTATGCAGGAATTGTTGCCTAAGAAAAAGGGGCTAAGGCATTTTTTAAGACCAGAACATCCAGGTAAAAATCAGGAGCTGCTTCAAAAGACACCACCCTAATTCACTGTATTATAAGTGGGTGGGAGGGATAAGCACAACACAGTCCAACTTGCAAGTTTCAGTTGTTGTAGCCAACTGTAGCCAATAAAAGTAATTTTAGCCTTCCTGCAGAGTGTGATTTTCTGGTCTGGTCTTCCTAAGAGGGCTGAGATTAACAGTCTTTGCATTCCTGCTCTGAGACTCATTGGCCACAATGTGGGATGCTATGCATACTGTTTGGGTTTCTGCAAATGTCATCCTGCCACTGTTCTGAAGTGGGTGTCTGAAGCTGTAGCTGAGTGGTAGCAAAATTAAACGCTAAAGAAAGTACATGGGGATATTTGTAGAAGAAAAGCAACAGGCATGGATGCTGATTCTTTCTTTTGCTTGGCATGCTTCTCCTATTAATTTGAGTTCCCCCCTCTAGGTCAGTTTCTGGGAAAACTGGTTCTGCAAAACACCCAATTGGCTAGTGCTTGTACAGTTAGAAATTTCCACCTGGATCCATTTTGCAGCTTTTAAAATGTTAATGCTAAGAGTGAGTGTGTTAAAGGAAATTAAGGAGCTTTTGATTGCTTAAAATTTCTAGCACATTTTTTTTTTTTAAAAAAAAAAAAGTAAAGTGACCTGCACAAAGTTTATGGAAAGACTTGGCATAATAATGAGTTTAATTATTGCTGAAATTGCTGGCAATTTCAAGGGAAATGCAAAGACAGCAGGAAGCTCAGTTCATTCTGCTTCTTTGTTCAAATCCCAATTACAGACATATTCAGTTTACAACTGGTCCAGGTGAGGGAGTTCAGAAGCAGTGGGAGGCCCACACCACACCAGAAACCGATACAGTTCTTAGGCAGCAGGTAGCACTCTGTAATTGACACCTGCTTTCTATCACAAGCGATGGAAGCAATTGTCGCATCAGTGGGGCTTTGATTTAAAAAAGAAATACAGCTTCTCTAATGTTCAGACATTTCTATGGTGCCCAACTCAAGCCCTAATATTAGAAAAAAATGCCCATAAGCAATATTCTGTTTGGATTTTGTTTTTGTTTTGTTTTTTCACTTTTGGCCAGCTGGCAGCTGTCTCCCTTTCCCTCATCCTCCCAGCAACACTGCTTCCGCTTCCTCTGGAGCAGGTGCAGCAGTTCCAGTTCCAGTGGTTTAGCTCAAGAGAAAGGATTTTTGACAGGAAACTTCCTTCCTAGAGTGGGAATATGACAGGGTCATCCCCTCTTCTATCAGCTTCTGAAGCAAGGCAGATGGTGCTGCTGCAACTGCCCTTGCTGGAACCAAGGGATGATTGGGAAAGCAGGCAGAGGATGCAGGCTACTCCTTTCCATTGAGTTGCTCCCTCTGCAGCATGTGAGGGAAAATAAAATGTGACAAGCTGACATTGGCAGTATCACAGCACTGCAGGCTGAGCAGAAGCATGATGGCTTTTCAAAGCAAAGCTTCAGAAGACTCTAGTTGACGGACAGCTCCCAGCACCCTTTTTGGTTCCTTCTTATGATTCATTAATCATAAGAAATACAGCTCTTCGTGGCTCATTTAACATCTATTCCAAACATTTGTTGGATGTTCTAGAAATCTTTTATGTTCACTCCTTTCCTTGAAATGTGCAAGATGGAGATGAAGTGATGGAGCAAAGACTTTAATACAATCCGCCCTTCCTAAGCCAGAGCCAAATATTTTGGAGACCAAGGGCTAGTATTTTCTCTTTTTTTTGTGTGTAACAAGGGCCACAGTGAGTAGGCCAAAGATATAGAACAGGCAGGAGAATCACAAGGAAGCAAAATTTGCAAAGAGGTTTACTTGTTTGGGGAGAGTTGCAAGCTGATTCTAAGGTTTAAATACTCATCCAGGCTATTTCCCTCCAAAAACAATGTAAAACAACATCAATACAGTAGGTAGAGTAAAATTGCTAGATTTCAGTGTTGAATCAGAAGAGATCCAAAAGTCACCAAGAAGCACAAAGATAGACCACATATCTATCATGACCCATGAAGTTACCTACAGTATTCCCTACTTAAATAATGGCAACAATCATAGTCATCTTTCAACTTAGGTTCTTCTTCCTCGTCCTCTTCGTCCTCCTCCTATTTGGGAGCAATCCATTCATTATATTTTAATCATCTGGATTTTGTTCTTTATATTCAAGCCATATTCTTATTTTTCTCAACATTTACCACTTTTTTTCAAATCATTTTTGGAGGTGTGTTTTTTATGTTCTTCAATTACCATCAAGTCTTACATTATCTTTACCATATCCTTATTTCTGTGCCCCATGAAACTGTCAACACTACAAGAAACGTGTTGTCAGCTTCACCACTTCTGTTTCTTCTGATGAAGAAAAATCCCTTGCTTACTATAAGATTTAAAAAATCTCCAAACCACAGTGAGGGAGGTTGACAGTTATTGCAAAGGTAACTTTCTTTAATTCTTTCTGTCTTCCCACTTCCTCTCAGTGAGGAAGGGATGCCAAGATTTCTCCATAATGTCTTGAATCGTCTAACAAGTAGAATGTGGCAGGTTTCTAACTTAAAAATATGTGGGATTTCCAAAATCACGCAGTAGTTCTGATGACACTTTATTGGTGATTGGCAGAGTGCAATCTCAGGAGAATTCTTTAATAAACTCCCACATCCCCTTTCCTTATTCTAAAAGGACTTTTAAAAACAGCAATGGCAGCAGGCTGAAAAGGAATAAATGCCAGTTCCATTTCCAGAGATCATGATAAAAGGTTCAGTTTTTTGTTCCTGACACAGAAGAAATATGATTTTTTTTATTTGCTTACTCCTCTGGAGATACTTCTAGTTGTACAGATCCATGATTAAGTGGCTGATATTGATTTTTACAAGGCAATTTTCAAGCTTCAGGCATAGCACTCTAGTCTTCCTTACCTTCTGCAGACAAGGAATCAAAAGTAGGGGGGGCTACTTTAGTGGGCTACTCAACTAATAAATTATATACTGTCTTGATCAATACTCAATGAACGCAAAGGGCAATGGATAAGAGGTTAAAATTATTGGTGGAATGTACATGAAGCTGTATCTAGGCAGAGGTGGGGAAATTTTGGCTGCAGGGCTGCTCACATTTGCCGAGTTTCTCTTTGCAGTCTTCATATGCCCTGCTGACAATGACTGTTAAAATGATCAACAGAATTTCTGGCCATTTACAGGTTGAAAAAGCATGAAAATAATTGTGCAGATCCTGAAACAGGCAGTGCAAAACTTAAAAAAAAACATCAAAGGAAACACTAAATTCCCCTCTAAAAGCAACATCTCCCATATGTGTGATATATGTCCAACTACTTTGTGAACCTCAGTCTTCCACTTTCTTGTTAAGTGTGGCCCTTCACCATCAAGAGCTTGTCAGCTTCTCATCTTTAGACTTTTTGTGGGGTTCTATCCATAAAAGTCCCTGGATGCAGATTTTCCCAAGTACTTCTCCTGAATAACCAATTCCCACCATTGGATGGGATTTCAATAGTTACAGGTCTCTTCAAAAACCTGCCACTGTGCTTCCCATCAGGTGTATGAGGCGTCCCTTTGAATGCACCAGGCCAGAATACTACTTGTTTAAAAGTTCAAATTAATTAAAACAATGATTTCTTGAGATCCTCCTTGAAGACATATGTCTTCAAGGAGGATCTCAAGAAATCATTGATTAACTTACTAGTTGCACTCTTTTATATAGCCTTTCAATCTCCTAATTTTGTTCTCATGCTTAAGTGGCATGTCTTTCCCTAACATCCTTTCTAAATGCAGCTGCCAATCAGAGGTGCCAAAATGCTTCTGCTGTAGAAATACTTTGAACACTTGAAATGTGTTATTTTGCACGGGGACAGGAAATGCACAGTAAGCATGAGGCAAGCCAGCTCTGCTATAACATTAGTATGGAAGAAAAGCCACTTATTTATTGTCATCCAGAAATACCTCCAGTCTAGCAAAAGAATGATAGCACAGCCATTATCACTGATCACTCTATGCCGGTTATTATGGAAGTCTGAAAATTGTATTATCCATGAAAGCTACAGTTGCCAGAGTCTGCCTTTTATGAACCTCTCTCAAGTAACATTTTCATTGAAGAGAGTGCACAAGACAATAAAATGAAGTAAAACTGTATGAACCAGTTCAAATCAAAACTTTAGCTATCTATCTACAAGTCATGTGACAAATACGAGGATCATAATTTCTAATAAGTTTAATTCTTCTCATGAAAATCCTGATGACTTTTATAATGTTGGAGAAAAGTAACCAAGCCACAATGATTCAGACATCTCAAAACACCCTCTGAGTAATTCTAAAGGAAGGAAAAAAAAGTATTTTAGGAACAAGTCTAAAGTGAACATACAGGCTTGGCTGTATGGGGAGTGCCTGTAGTTTTGTCTATGAGTTTCAGTTCATCATAAATAACACTCAAAGACAGCAGAGTAATTAAAATAAAATGTTATCATTTAGCAGCTTCAAAGCTTGGATGAAATCTTTGTCTGAAATGGTACAGGGTTTCCTGCCTAAGCAGGGGGTTGGACTAGAACACCTCTAAGGTCCCTTCCAATTCTGTTATTCTATTCTATTCTTGCCTTGGCTTATATACAAGACCTCTGGTGAGACACCTTAAAAGCCTCCAAATAGAGCCATCCTAGAACTACCCTAGCTTGATTTTTGGCGGTGGGCCTAATATAAGCCCTACCCCCAAAATAAGCCCTAGTTTTGGGATGAGGCATACTTAAAAATCAAGCTAGGGTGGGGGTGGGGTGGAGTGGATCTGCCCCATGCGCCCCACACCCACTTACTTTGCAGCCAGGCCTGCATTTCTCAGTCAGACCTGCATTTCTGGAAAGGCCACTACAGCCAAGAACTGAGCTATGGATTGAATAGCTGCAGAGGCCTTCCAGAAAGGCCTGACAGGGAAATGCAGGCTGGAATGCAGCTGCAGAATGAAGCTGCTCCTTCGGCTGCAGAAGAAGTGGACTGGCTGGGCAGGGCTGTCGGTGCAGGAGGTGAGTAAAAAAGACACCCCCTGAAAATAAGACCTGGTGCCTCTTTTGGAGACAAAAAAAAAAAAAAAGACCCGGTATTAGAGCCAATCCAATTCACAGTCCTTTTTTTTTCTTAGAGAAATTACACTTTATAACTAATTCTTGCCCTTACAAACTGACTATAACGTAACTTATTAACTGAATCAACTCCACTTGCTGTGAAAGCCCGAGGATAGCCTCCAGCTTTGGTCCCTTTCATTCTAATTATCCAGTGTGTACCAGATTAAATTCAAAATGAAGTAGCGGGGTCAGGAAATCTACTTAAAGTTTAATGGAAGTTAATGATTCATTGATCAAACTCATTTATGTCTAATTAAAGCCTTCCTGCATTGGAAAAGACAAGGGGGGAATTTTTTACGAAGCACCTCCTTCCTGCACGTGGCAGGATAGAAAGCTGAAGTGAATAGAAAATGCATGGCATCTGGATTCTGTGTTTCAGGAGCACGTGGCTTGGCTGAAGCTGTGCATATTTGAGGCATAATTATTTCAGATGACTTCACCAAGTGGATTCTTTTTTACAGGACACAGCCAAAGAAAAAAACCCAGGATCCAGCTGTATGAAGCCAGATTGTCCACTAAGCTTATGTGTATCAGAATCAAACCCTAATAATTAAGCTCTGAGAAAATTACAATAATTAGATTGCGCACAAATGGCAAGGCTGAATCTCAAAACTCACGGAAAGATTAAATAACTGACAGTTTGAAAATGGAAGCAAAGTCTCCAGATACATAATGGAAATCTTTTTTCAAAAAAAAATTCTTTAGATTTTTTTAAAGACTTTTTCTTTAAAAAAAAAAAACCTGTATGTAGTATGTACTATTTCCTCCAAATTTAAGAAAATAGTCATGCTGCCTTTGAAATTCACAATGAATGAATAGACAAACAGTCAAGTATTTTTAGGTCATCTGAGGATGGTATGTCAGTTATAATCATTTCATTTTTTCATTATCTGTAAATTACTTAAGCATTTTTTCCTAACCTAGCACCCTGCTGATTTACTGCAATTATTTTCCCGAATTCCTAGTTAGCATGACTATTGATTGAGAATCTTGGGCCTTATTCTCCTACCACATTTCAAGGATGACAAGCAAGCTGGACCTAGGTAATACTTGAATGACAGAAGTTATGAGATATATTGACAAACCTACACATCTCAAAAGAAAACCGAACTTAATTCTAAGAATATGCCATTATAAGAATGTCTATTTTTATTTGTTTGTATGTTATTAGGATTTTTATTGTTATTTGCTGTTGTTCATTCATTTTCATGTTGCTTGTGGTTGGTTATTTAGTTGTGTACAGTGCTGGGCTTCAAATATGTGAACAACTGGTTCTCTGTGTGTGGATGCCACTTCTAGAAGTCCGTTCTGGGCCTGGGCAAGAGAAAATTAGCTACCGGTTCTGCCGAACTAGTGTGAACTGGCTGAATCCCATCCCTGGTTGTGCACCATGGTGTCTTTTGAAAAAGAAAAAACACAATATTGTGGTGGTAGTTTCCATTTATTTCCATTTGTGTTGCCTTGGGTTTTAAGATGTGAACTTGCTTTGCATGGATACTACCTCCTATTTATTGACTAGATGTGGAGAGGTGTACGTTCAGAAAAGCGGGGGTTAAGTGCTGTGCAAACTAGCAGTTCTTACAGCCTTTCTTGAGTAGGAAGAAACTCACTGAAACAGAAAGTCTATGGCTCTGTTGCCCAATCCAGGTCTAGAAAACAAGTCACATTTAATGTGTGATATTTATATCTCATTAGTATTGCAGAATGGACGAACATGACCATAATCTTCAACAATACAAATGGAAGGCTGAGATAAAAGTTTAGTCCATTTTACACAGGTCCACTGACATGTGGGGATAACACTTATTGAATAAATTTTATCTAAATTATAGAATATCATATTCTGAAGCATTTGGACGCTCTATTTGACAAATACACATACACACACATATACATATGCATATGCATGTACATATATCAGTGGTGGCGAACCTATGGCACGCGTGCCAGAGGCGGCACTCAGAGCCCTCTCTGTGGGCACGCGCACCATGCCCCGGAGATGGCAACTGTCCCTCTTCAACCAGCCGCCTGCTAACTCGCTGAGGTCCCACATGGCCGAATGCATCCTAGCACCCATGCGCTCGCTGGCCTCTGTGTGCAGGGGCCGATGGTGTCAGGCAGCAGCCACCCCGGCCGCTGCCTGACTTTGCCCTGTGACAATGGCACCCCCACCCTGCCTCGCCTTGCCTCGCCTCACCCAGCAGGACGAGCCTCCTGCCCACCGCCCCACCTGCCAGAAACCCCCTGGATCTCCCCCAACCCTGCCCGGCCCCCACAGGTGTCCCTCCCCATGAGCAACATCGAGGTGATCATGCCCAACTTGGCCACACCCACACAATCTGCCATGACCACCACAGCCACGCCCACCCAGTGGACCACGCCCATCTGGCACCCGGCAATAAGTAAGTGGGTTTTGGGTTGCAGTTTGGGCACTCGGTCTCTAAAAGGTTCACCATCACTGACATATATCATGTCTGATACTTGGAGACTTCCTGGACAGTCCTTGCAGTTTTCTTAGCAAGTTTTTTTTTCCAGAAGTGTTTTGCCATTGCATCATTCTTAGGGCTGTAACTGGACTAAAGTCACCCAGCCTAAAGTGGGATTAGAACTCAAGGTCTCCCAGTTTCTAACCTAGTGCCTTAACCATTATACCAATCTGACTCTCTTAATAATATAATAATATAATATGGCTTCTTTCCATAATATGGTTTAACAAACATCTTTAGAGGTGAGAATATAAAGGAAGATGAGCTGTTTATAAGTAAAGACATAATTTGAGGGTCAGTAGATGAGAAACCTGGTTCTCTGGATTAAAAATGCAGTGGGTTCTTTCAATTTTGTAATCCCAAGAGACAAAAACCCTTGAACTGTTGTCAAGGAGCTGTCCAAATATTTTCTCCAGTGGAGGAGGCAAGGTGGTTGAAATAGCCTTGCTACTTTCTTTTCAGAAATAAAAATGACAGTAATACCATAAACTACAAAGAGTGGGTTATTGCAATTTAGTTGAGATTTGATTTATAATTACCCAAACTTTGCATGATAGATGTTTGCCGTTTTCCTCGTTTTTCTTAAAAGTCTTCACACAGCTGAAAGCAATGCAATGGAACAGGTTGCTGCACGCGTTCAGTGTAGGGAGCAAAAACCAGGCCATCAAGATGTCATCTGGAGAAAGGAGCTATCTTTTCTAATTATTTGTTCCCATTAATCCTACCTATATCTGAGTTTCAGTTTTCAGGTATGATCTGAAAAGGGACATTTTTCTCCTTGGAGAGGGAGAAAAAAAAATATCTTTATATGACTCTAGGACTAATATCAGCTCCAGGAAGGAATTGCGTTCAGCAGATTCTCAGCCTGCTCCTCTTTTCAATGCTTCTTTCTAATTACTTCCAGTGTCCAACTTCAGATGTCAGAAAGAATAAATTTCAGAAGCTTCTAGGGAGGTAATAAAAATATTCCTGACCTCTCTCACTTGAACATTCAAAGAAGAATGGCTGATAGGTCCCAGAAATATATTTCAATAGACCATTGGATAAAGCATGGATATGCAACACTGCATATGATGCCTTGGGGCCTGCTCCTCTCCACAGTTCCCCAGTTTTAAATTTTAGATAATTGTCAATAAAATAAGGCTGACAGGATGCACAACATTTACTTCTTCAGAATCATCTGTATTTCTAGAAACGTCTCTCAGCAAGGTGGGCTTCATAGGTTTTTCTTAGCAAAAGAAAATGGTGGGCAGCTGAAATACACAGAAACAGGATGAAATAGAGAGCATTAAGGTGACAGAGAATATCCCGGGGGACTTAATGGGGTGGAGATGAACATACCTTCTTATACATCTATATCTTATGACAGGGCCAAGTCAATATTGCTGGCCTGCTATCATTTACTGCCCTGAAACCTTTGCACAATGAGAGCCATGCTTAACAGATGAAGTAGGCTGTAACTTAACTATTAATCCTATAAGGTAGACCAGGCTAAGAAACAGACACCATGTGGGTCTAAAGTTACTTTTATTAGGACAGTTATAGCAACAGAATCTTGCAAGTCTGAATGTGTTTCCTTTCCTCCCTCTTTTATCTTCATGTGAGTATGGGGAACTGGGGGCGGTGGGGGGAGTTGTCTGAACCCTTATCAAACCTTTCTTGGTCTGGGCTCAGGCCAGCTTTTTCTGCTTATTGCTTTAGTAATGGAATTTCCCTGCCCACCATACTATCTTCTATATTCTCTACTCTGCCTTTGGCTTTCCCCTATTCTCTACACTATCTTCTATATTCTCTATCTCTGGAGTAAAGCAAAACATTTTATTTCTTTTAAAGCTGCTATTCACAAATAAAAAAAGGGGCCACTTCTCTGTGGAATGACCCCATGCCAGTGAAAAATGTATATAAGTAAATAAATATTTACTGGGGACTAAACTTCAAAGAAACTCCTCCCAGGCAATGAGATAGAACAATAGTTCTTTTGAATTTCTGCCTATCATTCCATTGTAAGAAATTATTGGAGGAGATAGGAACCCTAATCATATCCAATGTGGCAGCCCCTTTAGCCCAAGTCCAGATAGGAACATTCTTCTCCCATTTGCCTTGATGTTATCCATTTTTGATGGATGTAGTGAATCACAGACCTTTAAAAAAAATTGTAATTACTCTTTTGGAAGATTTACATCATCTATAGAAGGTCATTAGCATGTGCCTAATATGCCTGAAATACCTTTGAAAGATTGAATAGGCCAGAAGCAAAGGTGTTTCAGGGTGAATAATTATTCATTGGTGTTATGATTTTCTGCTCATTAATATTGTCTTGACAACTTATGCATCATATATCGAATAATTAATAGGCATTGTAGCAGCTTCAGGCCCATAATATCACATAAACATAGATTATATTCTTGTAGATTTAGGCGGCTAACAAACAGAATTAGGTGGCTAAAACAGTTCCTTTCTAGAGCAGAGTTTATGCAAAATGAACTAATTTGCATTGTATTATTATTAACCATGTAAGATAAAAAGCTAAGCCTCCTGAAATTTACATTTCAAATAGCTTTTTTTCCTCCTACTGATAGATAAAATATCCATAGGCAGGCAGACAAGCAGGCACACAGGAGCCTATAAAACTACAGAAATTAGGAGCCAGGTCATTGCTCCAGTCTCCCAAAACTAGTCTGCTAAGAGAAATGGGCTGAATTTATAAAGTACAAAATGATTGTCTTGGTAGTTCCTGTCCCCAACCCACACCGAGCCAGCCACACAGAAACATTAGAGGAGTATTATATGATATACTGAGGTCATTGGCAGATTTACAGTACTGAAATAATTGGTGGAGGATATGGCCAGGGGAAAGAACTAGGCAAAGGATAAAAGAAAGGAATACTTGTAGCATGAAAGCCTTCTGAGTCACACAACATTTCCAACTCTGCCCAGTGAGCTTGGCAATTAGGGGTGTATTTCTTCATTGCGTAGGTATAGAAACACACCAACCAGTGTGTAAAGGTTGTGTATTGATTCCTAGTTAGTACTGTTAGGAATGCAGAAAATTTTTATTTGTAAGCATCACAGTGAATTGCTTCAGAAAATTACATAAGTCTTCTGAATAAGTCTAACCATCTTAAAAAAATACTTTGATAATACATTTAGATGGTGAAACAAGGAATATTTCCCCATAGGCCTCTGCTTCTTTTTGAGATATGCAGTAGAAGAGACGAAAAGGTCATAATATTCAGATACATGGAGATAAAATCAATGGCAGAGGCACAGAGCACAAATGTATGTCTGTTTAAAGACTGTAAACCCATTTCAGTTGGGCCACTTCAGTTCAAATACCTCTACATAATGCAAGTTAATGAACCAGATCCCATGATACCTTAGAAGTAAAAGGAAAGAAATTTGCATTCAATCTCAAAATAGCTAATTGTAGGAAGAAATCTTTTTCCTAAGTCCAAAAATGACAGTCACACAAGGTGAATATAGAAGGATTATTCATGAAGGCTTCCAGAGGCAATTTTGATTAAGATATCAGATTATACTACTCAATATAATACTTCAATGATCAGGTCAGGTTAAGGATTAATAATAAAGAAAGTGCTAGAAAATCTCAATATTGTAGGCCATGACAGAAAAAAAAACAGAGTAAAATTCACAAGAGCACTTTTTTTCTGCACTTACTCAGTTCTGCCCTGAAACCAGAAATGTTCCACCACCTATTCTACCAGTTTTGGATTTGTTTTTTTTTTTTTTAAAGTCCCATTTGATCAGATTGAAGATTCATCTGATCCCATATTTTGCTTCAGGTGTTTCCAGAAAGCCTGTAAGGAACATAAAAATGGAGGGATATCCACGGGGCATAGTCCAACAAGTCAAGTTGCCCACCATCATGATGTGATTGAAGCTGTACTTTTATATACAATTCATCTTGACCATTCCCTACAGACTGTGACTCCTACTGTATCCAGAAAAAACTATGAAGATCAGTCTGGGAAAGGCATTTTAGATCAAGTGTCCATGGATTTCTCTAATGCCCATTAAAACCAACTAAGAATCACTATACTTTTTAACTGTGAGATTAAAGTGTGGGAAGCCCCCCCTCCCCAGAATAAAATATTCTACAGAATATTAAAAGACGCAAAATAGAATATTTTCCCTAAAGGAGAAGAGGAGAAAAATCTCCTTAACAAAGGAGGGAAGCAGCCCCAGTCTTTCTGCTATAGGGAAAGCAACTTCAAGAAGAAGCCTGAAGAAAATAGGCTTTATGAATGGGTATTTTGTATCTACTCATAAAGCTGGACCACTCTATTCATAAACAAAGGGCAGCCAGCAGCTCCGAATAAGCAGCACAATGGGCAAAGAGCTGAAACTGACAAGGTTAGCTCAGATAAACAAAACACCCAGGATTTGCATTTCCCCTTTTGCCTGTAGAGCCAGTCATAACTCCTACATGGCCCCTTAGGAATCTGGCAACAGCCATTAAAATATTAAAAGACATATTCTTGCACAGGAACAGGCATCTCAATCACCAAGCCCCCAAAATTGTATAAAAGCCCATCTACTCTCAATCCCAATTTGTCAGCCATCCCAGAAACATACTGCTATCACTGTTGTTTCTGGCTACCAAATAAACAGAGACCTCCTTTCCACCTGCAGCCTGAATCCAATTATTTCTCCTGCATCTTTCTCCTGGCTTGGAATAAGAACCGGATCAGATTTTACTTCCAACAAAAGTATCTCTCAGACCAATCTACTTCAGAGGACTGCTATTGAGAAGATGAAGAGAAAATCTATATATATATGCCATCTTCAATTCCCAATGGAAAGGTGTAATGGAATGTACACTCGCAGGAGCAGAAGGGGAGACTTTTTGGCAACACTGAACTTTCCCAGAAAGAGGCCCTGATTAAGAGACTGCACAATCCCAAGTTGGATGGGGTAGGGGAAAAGAAGCTTAGGGTAACCTTACCCTAGAATTTTTCAGGATATAACTAGTGGCTAGAACAGTGTTTCTCAACCTTGGCAACTTCAAGACATGCGAACTTCATCTTCCACAATTGGCTGGCTGGGAAATTCTGGAAGTTGAAGTCCACATGTCTTAAAATTGCCAAGGTTGAGAAACACTGGGTTAGAAAGTTACAGCTTTAGTTTGGCAAAGATATGTAAGACCAGATGTGTCATATTAATCCTTCATTATCTTTATCTATCCCCCCCCCCAATGTACTAGCAAAGGTCAAGAATGCCCATTAGAAGTAATGGGTTTTCTTGGCGAGAGAGGATAATGGGATCTAAGAATAACTATTGATTTTGTCTCATCTTGCACTTGCTTTCTCTTCTTTGTTCTGTAGTTGGTAACTCTTGATCATTGTTACATCATGTCACTCTGCAAAATAAAGACAGAATACCAGACAACAGCCATAACTTAAGTGGCTTTTTCAAGCAGGTTCATGTCTGCACATTGAACTGAAGGACCCTGGAGTTCATTCTTTATTCTCTATTGAAAGCGTTCTCACATATTGTATTGTGGTTTGGTATGCTGGCCTGACAGCCGCGGACAGGAAGGTATTGCAGAGGGTGGTGAGCACGGCACAAGACATCGTGGTCTGTTCCCTGACTCCACTGGATGACATCGCCAGGGCCCGTTGCCTTGGCAGAGTGAGGAAAATTCTCAGGGACGACTCACACCCTGGTTGGTACCTTTTTACTCACCTACCATCGGGTAGGAGATACAGAAACATAGCCAGCCGTACCAACAGGCTGAAGAACAGCTTTTATCCATGGGCCATCAGGCTTCTGAATGGGAAATAACTTTATAACTTTATGCATGACAGACTCGTGAGGCCGGCGTGATGTGCAATTAGTTCACAGGGTGAAATAAGTTGGGGGTTTGTAGTCACCGTGAGTTTGTGTTGAGGGGGGCACAGAGGGAGGCTCAGCCAATTTCACTATATACATGTTATACTTTGATAATAAAGGGTTTATTATTATTATTATTATTATTATTATTATTATTATTATTATTATTATTATTATTATTATTATCATTATCATTATTATTATTATTATTATTATTGGGGATATTTCACTAACCATTTTTCCCGAGCATTTTAAAACAGAGACCAGTAAACAATACCATTGAGAAACAAATTGTTTATTATGAAACAGGCCAGGATGCAACCCCTCTATATAATGTTTACATATGATTGATTACAGCAATAGGTATTTGATTGGTTGGCAATATAGGATGGGCTTGGTGAGATAATGGCCATGAGATAATAATATAAAGGCAATAAACAAAAAAATGCATTCTCAGAATTTGTTACTTTCCAATGTGCCATTCTTCTAAATGTTTTTTTCCTAGCAATCTTGCATCCCAGAGTTGTTCTCACCTGTTAGCAACTTTTCAGAGTTTAATCAACATTCTTGTGTCAAAATGTTTTACAGCTGAGCTGACAATTTTATTTCCCCTGGGAAAATTAAATTAAGGGAGGAGGGCTATTATTCTAACCATCATCATATTTCTTCTACAATCCCCAGCCAAAATATCCTGGGGCTCCCACCGTATTTTATTCCCTGCAAGTAAGAGGCTACTTGGCAATTAGGAAGCCTTAGAAATGAAAATATATATGCATAAACATATATGGACATATATGGACATACTATGAACATACTTCAACTTCCCTGACTTCACCAGTACTATTAGTATCACCTTATGTTACAGAAAGAAAAACAGAAACTTAAAATATATTCTTTAACAGGACAAAGTATAACAAACTGTGCGTGTAACATCTGTAAATTTTTTGCTAAACCATCTTTCAATCGTCAGCAATTATATTTACATATCTTTCAGTTGTGCCCTAATGTAAGTACTAATAAGAAGTCCTTATAATATCAATAATCGCCTCAGTGATCCTCCTTATCTCTAACCAATTGTACAATTTTTCCAAATTTCATAATACTCTGTTTCAGTTTTATTTTTAATCTCTAGAGTTAACCTGTCCATTTCAGCGCAGGATAAATTTTTATTTATTATTTCTTCCTCAGTGGGGGTTTCCTTTCCTTTCCAATTTGAGTGTAATGCATAAACATATATGTGCACACAGATGTACAGTGTGTAGTATATGTTTAATGCACAAGTGTTTACATGTATATACATCATTACATATAAATATAGACCCATACATATTTATAAACACCTAAATGTCCTATCTTACTTTCCAGAATTAATCTTTCTTCTATGATGGTGGAAAATCTTGTGCTATAGATTCAGCCCTAACAATATACAGTACCATGAATCTCATTTCAGCTGTACCTCATATATATTTCCTGCCAGCATGCTAAAAGAGAACTCCTACAGAAAAGGTGTAATTGACCTGGCAGAGTAAAATACAATGCTTGGGAGATGTATGTTATAAAACTAAGAATAATTTCAGAAAATGGAAAAAGTTTCTCAAATTCACAGCTGACATGGGTTTTGATGTGGCATAAGGTTCAGATCCATATTCTTGTGGACAAACTTTCTTACTGTCTTCTTACCCTATACCAGTCCACTAAATGGGGAACTCCCAGAGTTAGTAAAATCACTCAATACTGTGGTTTCTGACCATCGATTGAGAGAAAGAAGTAGCTCTTAGAATGCTTGAAGTCAGCTGGGACTTGAAGCTTGTTTTGACCCCTTAAAGGAGCCTAGTATATAGGTTGCTTAGGCAGGGCCTTCTATTGGGATTGGAGTGAATATTTTATCAGCCTCCACTTTATAAAGTGAACTATTCCTCAGGTATACTGTGCACTTTGCCTTCCTAGAGTCCCATCAGCACTATTGACTTTGGATGCTGTTATTTCATTTATTTATTTATTGAATTTATATAGCTACCCATCTCACCTACATGTGAGTCTGAACAGTGATAGTCTGTCCTCTCCTATAAGGCTGTTTACAAAAAAAAAATGTTATCCTCAATATTTCAACTATTACCAAAGCTCCAAAGCTCCTAGGTTTTCTGGGAAAAGATCCTGGTCAGTCATGTTTCCAAGGATGGAAACTATTCTTCCTGAAAGCAAAACATGCTATGTGTTATGCTATTGTTTCTTCATTGTATATAAAGATCTGCTAAAGTACCTGTCCTTTAAAGATGCAGGCAATAAACATTCATTGACCAATTGTCAGATCCCCTCAAATGTATTTGCATTTAATCCTACTATTTTTCCTTTTCTCTGCTTTTGCCTATGTATTTTCGAGGCTTGGCATATTGTTGGGGGAGGGTGCTTGCATGGGGTATGTTTGCTTTGCTCTGCTCTGTACAAGGTGCCCTCCCTCTGGGTGAGAGGAATGCGACCTGAAAACATCTGCCTTATCTCTAGACAATGGAGCCTGGGACCGTTGGGAAATGAAACCAAGAGAAATCTTGAGAAGCGCACTAAATCTCCAGCTTCTCAAAACCAGTGGTGGGATTCAGCCAGTTCGCACCATTTCAGTAGAACCGGTAGCTAATTTTTTGTTGCCTAGGCCCAGAACAGACTTCCAGAAGCGGCATCCACACAGAGAACCAGTTGTTCACATATTTGAATCCCATCACTGCTCATAACACTGTGGCACCTGTGGATTGGCAGGATTTCAACCGGATAATTGGACACAGGAGGGAGGAGTTTTAAAATGCCTATTTGATGTAATCCTTTACGTGCCAAATCTTTAGACCTCACTTTGCTCTCTTGCCATCACTAACTCTCAATAAAAGTTCCTTTTGAGACAATGTCTGTTTCAAGAGTTCTGCTTTCTTGAGAGATCTAGTTGAGGCAGGTCCTTATGCCAATCTCATGATCTTATCTGTCAGTGATTCTGATCACTGTGAGCAGAGGGCGCTTGTGCTCACATGAGAAGCTCCACTCGTGCGAGCAGAAGGCGCTTGAGTGTGAATCTTCATTTGCGCAAAGTGCATGAGTGTTCTCTGCTCACACAAGTGGAGCTTCAAATAAGAGCACCCTCTACTTGTGCAGGTATAGCCTCACATGTCTATGCTTGCCCATTGCTCATAGGGCCCAGTTGAAACAGGCTGCAGTCCAGGGGTTGGAGACCCCTGCGTTGGAGATGGAGAAGAGATATTTTATACCATTGGCTAATCTGTCGCACAAAGCTGGATCTGGGAAGGGCACTTTGAATGTAGTATTAAGAGAGTGTATAGTTGTATAGTTCTCCCAGGTTACATTTAAAAGCTTTCATAGGATTACTAATTTACTAATACTAAGTTAAATCAGACCCACTTTTAGTGGAGTACAAAACTGAAATAAAAAAAGTAAAAAATGAATAAAAATAATTGGTACAAAACCTATAGAATCTCTGCGTGGAATATAAAGTAAGTCTTTACCTTTTCATAAAGTTGGTATATTCTATTCTTGATTTCTTTGAAAACAATCTCACCAGTGACTCAGTATAATATTGTGATCTTCATGCCCTATGCCTTTATTTTTCAGTATATTAAGTCCATATCATTTAGTTTTATAATAGTCGCCTTGGTTCTAGGTCCTCTCACAGAAATTGTCAGCCATGACAATGGAATATCAGTATGCATGGTCCCTGTCCTTCACAGTGGATTTGTTTAAGACCATGACATTAATAACATATATGAAAAGGAAAAGAAGTAAGCATTTATTCTGTTGATGCTCTCGTTTTATTGGACGGTTTATGAGTTATCATATTCATTGTGTTGATGAACATCTTTGCAAAAGCAAACTCATCCAAATATATTTTTCACATGTTGAATATGTTACTTACCACTTTGAAGTAATCTTGAAAAAGAGAGAAAGAGAGAGAGAGAGAGAATACAATCCTTGCCATTGTATCCTTGCAGCTTTGCATAACCAATGCTCTCTAACTCATACAAAAGATGTCAACAAGTTTAGCATGTTTGGCCTAGATTGAAAAAAAAACCACTGTGGCTCTTGCTGAACTTAAGATTTCACTCAACAATAGTAGTCGCCTAAATTAAATCTACAGGAGGTGACTGAATGTAACAGGTTAAGCTGCTGGAAGGTTAAATAGTGGTGCAAACACAGATATTTGGATAAGAAAATATGCCTTTGTTTTATGCAAGCATCAACCCTTGCTCTCTAAGACTCCATAATGTCTCCGCATTCTGCGACAATTGCTAAATTAAAAAAACCCTGTTCTTCAGTGTGCATTCCTCATTCTTTTTCTAACCTCCCCTCTCCCTATTCCATTAACCTAGGGACAAACTTTAGTGCATCCAGAGGCCTTTAGTGCCAACTGCAATATCCATATCACAATTGAGCCTGCCCTGGCTTCCACAATTTCTCCCATTAGTTATATCAACCTTTTCACTAGCTGTGGACAATGTGAAACAGTATCTGGGAAATCGGGATCAGCTATGTAGAGGTGCTATCCAGCAAGCACATCCAAGATGTATTGAAAATATTTAAAAAAAATAACTCAGTGGGTGAGCAGAATTGGACTTATTCGTATGCTGAGCAGAACATCTGAATTTGCCCCTCTCTAAGCTGCAAGAAAGCCATGCAGCTTTTTCTGTCCCCTCCCTTTTTTTCTAACATAGGAAGAGAACAGGTAGTTTTCATGGTTTCTTCTCTGCTCATTAGTCAGAAAGACTAAGGCTGCATTTCTGAATACAGGTAGTCCTTATTTAGTGACTGCCTCATATAGTATCAGTTTACAACTGTGATAAAAAAATCTTTGTGACTAGTCCTCGCATTTACAACCTTTGCAGGTCTGTATAGCAAAGGAAAACTGAAGTAAGATCATAAGCAGAAGTGTGGTTTCCCTTAGTGCCCACTTCACTTAATCACCAAATTGCCAGTCCCAATTGTGGTCGCTAATGAGGACCACAATTCTACCAGTATTCTCAAGCACGATAGTACATGTAGAAAAATGGCAGGACAATACAATTTAAGGGGAGTGGGAGGAGAATTTAAACAAGACAGATCTAAATTCCAATTCCTGTCAGTCTTTGTAAAAACTATTCATTGTATTTTTTTTTCTTTTTTTGGGAAAGGGTGTGTGATTTTTAAAAAAAGTCATTTTATCTTTGTGCCTATCACTTCATTCATTCAGATCCTTTTCAAGTATGATTATCAAAATGACTGTTCAGAATGGAGGGAAAGCTGCTCTTATCCTGACTTAGGTAATGCCATTTTTCTCTATTATTAGACTCATTAGTATTCTATTGCCCTTTAAATGTCATAAGTTCAAGAGCACAGCTGTACCTAATCCTAGAAACATTTCTGTTTGCTGTAATAAAGCTACAAAGCTACAATTTCCTGAAACACAGATAAGCTGAAACCAAAAATGTGGAAGGGAAGTGACCGGGATTTGTTGATTGGAAACCAAGCTGGGGAAAGAAGAGGAAACGAGGGTTTTAATGCTCTATTATGATCTTTGGCATTTCTGTGTCCTCTACCTGAAGGACTCATCCTGACTACTCATCTCATTCAAGAAGTTGGACAAAATGCTTCAACTTCCAACGCTGACCCATCAGTTTACTTTTTGACTGACAATACTCTACTGTTATTTTTTCCTTGATAGAGATTTATCTATCTGTAAGAAAGAAGCTTACAGAAATCCCTTGTCACATTTTCTCTTAAATAAATTCCCCTTGTGTGGGTATTTTTAAAATACTACATCCTGCCTCCCTACATACACACACACACACACACACACACACACAAACAAACACCAAAAAACATCTTGCCACTATTTTAAAAGAATCTGTGAGGAGTCCTTGGTTCTCTCTGACCTTGCTTGTTTTCTTGCAGATGTTTCATTACCCTAACTAGGTAACACCATCAGTGCTAGTAAGGAGTGCGGTTTGCTGTGAGCTACAAATATTTTCCTTCAAAAGAATCTGTGATTTTTCACTTTAAGGAAGATACATTCTTTTTTTTTAGATGCATTTCTTACAAAAACTAAGAATTTGGCCAGGAAAAGAAGAATGGCAAAAAGCTTCAGAGAATGGCATTATTCACCCATGACATGCTCAGCTTTGCCTTATTGGTTGACACAGAGCTACTTCCATAGCAATTAGTGATCATTTATTTTCTTTCCTGTCAAGGTAATGATTTAAAAGCTAACCAGCTGATGTAATGTGAGATGTATGATGTAATGATGGGAATGACTCAGCAGGGTCTATGTCCCTTTAAGAGCCAGCTGGGTCTGTGTCCCTTTAAGAGCTTTGTATAAAAGGGAAGGCTCCACTGATGTGTGCTCTCTTCCATTTTCCTGCTGTAACTGCTGTGTGTTGGAGACTGCTGTATTAACACGTGTATGTATATTGTTCCTGTTGTATGATATTGTACATAGTGTAAGATAAACCACCGTATAATATAGACCACTGTTTACTGTGTTTACTCCTGGGTTATCTCAGTGCAGTAAGACTGTGCATGCTCTGACATTTCCCTATCTGATCAGTTTTCTAAGCAGTTATGGGCTGTCCTTTGCAAAGAATAAATTATCTCACAGGATGCATTTAAGCTATTTTCTAACATCCTAACTTATTTCTTTGATTTAAATACTGGAAGAAAACTTGACCGCATTTAAGCAATTTCATAACTTTAGAATAAAATATAGGCCACACTACTTGAAATTTCAGGTCCAGGTAAAAATAGTTTCTTTGTATATAAAGGTCTGTTAGAATCCTTTCAGATGAAAAGATACTATAGAATATAGATTCATATAAACACAAACTAATAGTCTATCAACATCCATTAAATGTGTGTGCTCCAGATAAAGCACTTAAAACTACCACAAGTGCACTTTCTGTCGCACAAAAAAAAATTAGCAGAGAGGGAGGTCAAACACACAAGCTACTATTTTTTCTCATTTATTTACCAGAATTAAGGTTAGGAAACATGAAAGATGCTACCCCCTTTTACCATCTTGGTTGCACCTGTATCACAAATTTGTCTGCTCCCATTGGAGATTGGGTTGATTCATTAAAACAATAAAGGGCTAAATATCTTGCATCTATAGACTACAGACCATTTGCTGTGGTAGTGGTTGTGGTTGTTATTTTTGCCTCCCTCTCTTCCATTATTTGTTTTGGAAAGAGGAAAATTGTTTTATTTGTGGCATTCAATAGACTCAGTCTCTCTCTCTCTCTCTCTCTCTCTCTCTCACACACACACACACACACACACACACACATACGGTCATGCTTAAAGTCCCAATCATTTCCAAGGTGAGACAGTGGTGCAGACTGTTTTTTGCCAGACATATTTCTTTTCGTCTTGAGTTGATGCCAGCCCTATGGACCACAGAGCAGGGAACATAAAGGGAAAACAGAGACTGCTGAGCAGAACTGACAGCATCAAGACTTTAGATGGTAAATTCCTTGGCACAGGAGTCTGTCCCCTACATTCTTCTGACTCACCATGCTGCTGATAGCATGTACAGTAAATACATACATTTAAACAATTCCAAGGATGTGCAGAAATAGCAGAATAATTGAGGAAGAGATACGCAATCTTTTGGAGCTGGAGCATAGTTCAGCTTTTGAAACCATTTATTTATTTGTTGATAATCTGGCCACAATCAATACAAACTCTCACTGGTGAGTGCAGTCAGTAAATGACTGCCATTCCACAGCACCTGCAGAGGGAAGGAAAGGATAAATAGCCAAAGCAGCATTGTGCTGATGCCCGCAAATACAAAAGTGGCAGATCTTGAATTATGACAGCAGAATGCTGGTTTGGTCATTTTGACAGTAGATCCAGCAAGCCCTGTGCGACCCTAGAAGATCTGCTTTATTCATCATGTGTTCTCATAGTAGACCTAGCAAGTTACATTTAAAAAAAAAAACAGAAAGGAAATTAGTTGTTTAACTTGCTCTCCACCATCCCAGTGAGAGCTTTGTGGGGCCTGCAGCAAATAGATATGATGTTACAGGTTGATGGTTTTCTTTCCGGTATTCTGGCTTTCCTTTTCAGTAAAAGAATCCTTTAATAAGCCAGGCAGGACAGAGAACCTGGTGGCCACCAAGGGAACTTCTGGAGGAACATTATTGCAACGAGGCACCAATTTGCCTAACTTTGGATACGGAACATGACCTTAATTCCTGTTATGTGAAAACAGTATTTTCTGTCCATCGTTAGGCTCAAAGTCCTGGTAAGAGTATTCACTGGGCCAATGAGAATTTTCATGTAAGAAAGGAGCAAGCAGTTTGCTGCACAGTTCCTTTAGATTACCTGAAGCATGAATCAAGTGCTCCACAGAGATGGTTTCTCATCAGAAATGGAAACTGAATACCTGTTTGATGTGCATGGAGCATCTCTGTTGTATCTGCCATCTGCTTTCAGAATAGCGAATGTCAGGGAGACGTAAACCCCTGAAAAATGAATTTTTAGTCTGCTAAAGGACTGAAAAGGGTCAATAACTATCTACTCCAATTGTCAGTCAAACCAAAGGGTAGCCTATCTCAACTGAATATATCTCAGACCTGTAGGAAATTCAGCTCCCACAATTTCCTGCCAAGACTGTTTCTTACCCTACTCAATACATTAATTACTGTATATGATTTATTGTGGAACTGCAGAAGATTCCATAGCATGTGCAAAGCAAGGAGATGACATCTGAGGAAGGGAAATAGAACACAGAATAAAATAAAAGGGTTGGAAGGGACCTTGGAAGTTTTCTAGTCAGACCCCCTGCTTGAGCAGGAGATCCTATACCGTTCCCAACAAGTGGCTGTCCAGTTTCTTCTGGAAAACCTCCAGTATTGGAACACCCATGACTTCTGGAGGCAAGTCGTTCCACTGATTAATTGTTCTCATTGTCAGGAATTTTCTCCTTATTTCTAGTTTGGATCTCTCTTTGATAGGTTTCCATCTGTTACTTCTTGTCCTTTCTTCAGGTTCTTTGAAGAATAGGTTGGCACCCTCTTCTCTGTGACAGCCCCACAAGTACTGAAAGACTGCTGTCATAAATCCCTAGTCTTTCTCTTCATTAGACTAGACATATCTATTTCCCTCAGTTGGGCAGGATTTCCTAGGTGGATAAAAATGCGAAATCCTGTCTGAACATCAAGCTGAATGTGCAACAAACCATGATAATAATAAAGGAAATAAGAAGTATGAGGACCACAAGAAGTATGTTTGTGGTCTTTTCAACTGACATTGGAAGACCATCTGTCGGCCGTGACCAGGGGGGCGTTTTATCAGGTTCGCCTGATTTACCAGTTGCGACCTTTTCTGGACCGGGACGCCTTGCGCACAGTCACTCATGCTCTCGTCACCTCTCGCCTGGACTACTGTAATGCTCTCTACATGGGGCTCCCTTTGAGGAGCACCCGGAGACTTCAACTGGTCC